>NW_020174791.1:814477-859123 GCF_003031525.2 Neophocaena asiaeorientalis asiaeorientalis
CTATTGTAAGTGGTCATTTTTCTGGAAGAAAATAAAGCTCAGCTCCTTCCTTACACCACCAAAAATATGAAGTGCAAACGCACTAAAGACAACTGCAAATATATAAAGCATCTAGAAGAAAGAAATAATTTAGTAAGCTGAGCCAGAAACCCAGAAGCTATAAGATAAAATATAGATTTTATTAAATTTAAAAAAAAACTTCTGCTGACAAGAAATTAAAATTAAAAACAGAGAGATTTGTAAAATATTTGCTGTGTCTATGACAGGCAAAGGGTTAATAAGTATAATATAAAAGGCTCTAATAACTGGCAAATAACAGGAAGACAACTCAACCAAAAATGGACCATGTATATAAGTAATCAATGCAGAGATGAGCAAATCCAAGTGATTAGCAAATAGGGAAAGGCTCTCTTACTCATCAGCAGTCAGGCAAAAGCAATTTGAAGTTAAAAAGAGATATCTCTGTACAACAATCTGGCCATAAAAATTAAGGAGAACTTTTACACTTACTGTTGGCAAGATATTCCAGAGAGCAAATTCTTATCAGTTTCTAGTAGAAATGTACATTTAACAGGTATTTTGGAAAGCATTTGACAAAATTAATTAAAATTTAAAATATGGATTCCATCTTTTCACCTAAAAATACAAAAGCCAGTACCTAAAGTTATATACTCATTATTATATAATATGTAATTATTATAAATGATAAATAGATTCTGCTACTTTATTCCACATGGCTAAAAACCCAGGGGAAAAAAAAACAATTTAATACCTCCCAAGAAAGTAATGACTGGATGAAAAATGGTACAATTACAATAATAAAATCAATGTTATGCAGAGGTTAAAAGAATAAACTTGTTATAAAGACATCATTTTAGAAAACAATACAAAATTTTGGTATGTATGAAAATATGTGCATTTGTACGTAAGTATATGGCAGTGGTGAAAAATATGGATGGACAGACACTGATTTGCAAACATCAATTAACATGGATTGGGAGTGGTGTGATTATGGTAGATGGAGAAGAAGAATGGAAGTTGAGGCAGTAGCATGGCAGGGGGTGAAGAGACAGGAAGAGAGAGAGAGAGAAAGAGGGAGAGAGAAAGAGGGAGGGAGAGAGAGACAGAGAAAGATGGAGAGACAGAGACAGATGGACAGAGATAGAGGAAAACAGAGAGAGGGAGATAAAGAGAGAAAATTTTAAAACTTCAGCATGCATAAATTATTCTGTTATTCATTTATGACTTATGTAAAAGAATATATGTGTGTGTCTGTGTGTGTAATGAACATAAATCTGACCAGAGAAGTTTTTAGCAGTGTGCATATAGGTTCTTTCTGTTTAAAGTGAATTATCCCATTTCTGTTCTGCAGTGAGAAGCAACAGAGGGAGGTGGGTTAAAGGCACATCTGGAGTTAAATTGCCTGGATTCCTATCTGACTCTTCCATGACTCTAGTTTGGGCCAAGCTATTTCACCTCCCTGTGGTTTCTTTCCTCATCTTGAAAATGGGGATGATAATTGTATCTACCCAGCTTTGTGGTGAGGATTAAATGAGTTAATCCATGTAAAGAACTAAGAACATGCCTGGTATATAGCAAGCTCTGTTTTCTGTTACTAAAATTATTTATAAGACCAAGAAAAGCTACTAGTTTTTCTTTATTTGTTTTTTTAATTTGTGCACCTAATAAAAATCCCTTAATAATACCAGAATTATTTTTTTTCCTGTAATCTCTTGTGTTTTCTAGATATGTGATCATAACATGGGGAAGGGGGGCGTTATTTCCTCTTTGTCCTGATTTTTAAATTTTTCTTATTACATTCTCTGAAATTTTGAAGAATGGTCAATAATAATGGTGATAACAACTATCCCGTTTCCTGATTTTTTTTTTTTTTTTTGCGGTACGCGGGCCTCTCACTGTTGTGTCCTCTCCCGTTGCGGAGCACAGGCTCCGGACGTGCAGGCTCAGCGGCCATGGCTCACAGGCCTAGCCGCTCCGCGGCATGTGGGATCTTCCCGGACTGGGGCATGAACCCGTGTCCCCTGCATCGGCAGGCGGACTCCCAACCACTGCGCCACCAGGGAAGCCCCCGTTTCCTGATTTTAATAGACATTATTTCAGTTATTCACCATTCAAAATGATACCTGATGCTTGTTTTGAAGAAATAACATTTATCAGATTGTTTTTTAAAATTTTATTTATTTATTTATTTATGGCTGTATTGAGTCTTCATTGTTGCGCGTGGGCTTTCTCTAGTTGCAGGGAGCGGGGGCTACTCTTCATTGCGGTGAGCGGGCTTCTTATTGCGGTGGCTTCTCTGGTTGCAGAGCATGGGTTCTAGGCTCACAGGCTTCAGTAGTTGCAGCATGTGGGCTCAGTAGTTGTGGCTCCCAGGCTGTAGAGCGTAGGCTCAGTAGATGTGGTGCATGGGCTTAGTTGCTCCATGGCATGTGGAATCTTCCTGGACCAGGCTTCAAACCTGTGTCCCATGCATTGGCAGGCAGATTCTTAACCACTGCGCCACCAGGGAAGCCCTATATTATTGTTTTTTTTAATTTATATTTTTTTTGGAATTTTTATTACTAGTGATTACTAAAATTTTGTCCAATGTCTTCTTAGGAATTCTTCATATCTTTTTTTTCCCCCTTAATAAGTTAAAAATTTGTGGTAGTGAATTTCAAAATATAAAGCATGTTTCCATTATTGGAGCAAACACTGCTTGGTTATAGAGTTTTATTCTTTTCATATATCACCAGATATATGAATTTGCTGAAACACTGTTTGGAACAGTGACGTCTACACTGATAAATGGAGCTAGCCTATGAGTGTCTTTCTTTGTACTACATTTTGTACTATGGTTTCAGAGGTCAGGTTCACTGTCCTGAGGAGCTGTGTGCTTTGCGAAGTGTACAAAGGTGCCTGGTGGGGGGCAGGTGACACTGAGATCCAGCCTTCTGGTGACCAAGCCGTGCAGATGGGAAAGTCCATAGGCAGGGGTACTACTTTTTTGTCTAAGACATCATGGGCAGATCTGCATCACCCCAGACAGGGCAGCTTTTCTAATCTACATGAAGGTACCACAGGGGCTGGAGGTAGTCAGGATGTTATAATTGATAATTTCCCATATTTCCTTATGCTGTTAAAAGTGTAAATTATACTGGAGTTATCTGTTTTTTACATGGTAGTTGGGACTTAACTGTGAACTCATTTCTTTACAAATAGTACATCGTTAATTGCCTTTCCAATGTTTTCTTTGTCAATTGGCCAATTCAAGTTTTCTGTTTCTTCTGCAGTCAGTTTTGGTGTCATTCATACTTTTTAAAAAATTGTCTCAAAAAAAAAAAAATTGTCTCAGAGAGGGCTTCCCTGGTGGCGCAGTGGTTGAGAGTCCGCCTGCCGATGCAGGGGATGTGTGTTCGTGCCCTGGTCTGGGAAGATCCCACATGCTGCGGAGTGGCTGGGCCCGTGAGCCGTGGCCGCTGAGTCTGCGCGTCCGGAGCCTGTGCGCTGCAACGGGAGAGGTCACAACAGTGAGAGGCTCGCGTACCGCAAAAAAAGAAAAAGAAAAATTATCTCAGAGAAACAGAAGCACCATTACCTAAGGCAGTGTTCCAGATTTTTCATTTTTTTAGCAATGTTGTATATAGGGGCAAAAATACTTTAAACAAAGGAAATGCCCAGAAATTCTACTGTGGAATATGAATGAAGTGGAATATCATGCAGCCATTCAAAATAATGAGTTGAATTAGATGGATTTTTGCAATGTCTTGTGACACGTAAAGAGCAAGACTCAGAAGAGTTTATATAACATTATCTCAATTTGCAAAGTAAGCAATGACCAAGAACTCCTTCAGTGCATGGACCTGTAGCCACACTGCCAGACTGCATTTGAATCTTACATGAAATTGGTCACCTTCCTTAACCTCTCTGTACCTCTGATTCCTCACATGTAAAAATGGGAATAATAATGGCAGCTACCTCCAAGAGCTGTGAGGATTAAGTGGGAGTGAAGAGAAAGTAATGCTGACAACATAGTACATACACTGTGAGAGTTCGGTATTGTTTTATGTGTGTATATCAGTATAAACACAAAAACAGATATGATCACATGAGCACACGAAAAGGTGTGAATGGATGTATACCAAGTTACCTGTGCGGAAGGGTGACTGGTGTGCAGAAAAATTTAAAAATGAAAAGACTTTAGATAAAAACAATGTGAAAGGTAAGATTCCATTTATGTAGAAATATATATATATATATATATATATAAGAATTGTCACCACACATATTAAAAACAAGGAACTTTAAGACAATTCTGTAAAATGCAATGATGCAAAGAGATCATGTAGAGAAGACTCATTCATTTTTTTTTTTTAAAGGAAAAAGAGGAACAATTTCCACCAGTAGAATGAGAATATCCAAGGCAGGACACAGAAGAGCTATTTGCTGTATCTTCTTGAATGAAAGAAGAATGGACCAAATGTCCCCCTCTTATGAAAGCAACAACAACAACAGAAATGTGTGGAGGAGAGGGGAGGGGAGCTGTTCAGTAATGAGAGGTCAGAGAAAGCCTGTGCGTTTGCAAATTCTCTGTTGCTGTGCCCCGCCAGGCCTGTCTGATGAGGCTGGAAGTGCTCACGTCTCAGCCAGTCTAGCAAGTCTTCAGACCCAGCACCTGCTCATGGGGCCAAGTGCTGTTGTCAAAGGACCCCATGGCAGGCACTTCATGAGTCCTGTGGGATCATCTGACAATTCCATCATCGTAGGGGGAGGAGGCACCATTATTACACGGCTATTTACAGATGAGGAAATGAAGGCTCAGACAGGTTACATGGCTGGCCTGAGGTCACCCACGTGGAACGTGGAGCCTGCGCTGTGAAACAATGCAGAAATAAACCAAGACACACACAAAATGTTCCTCTCTTCAGTTTCTTGAATAGGTTTAGTCCAGCTGGTTTGAAAGAGGCAAAAATGTCCAAACTGTGTTATTTATTTACCAAGATTATCTTGAACATCTTAAGAAATAGAACCCGTGAAAACAAGGTATTCATGAAACCCATGATGTTTCATTAATAAATATTTTGGAAGTGTTTGGCTGGAAAATCTTCCCTGATTATTGCAAAACAAAGGCAAACATGCCCCTGAATTGAATCGATTTTTTCTGAAAAGATTTTGTGGACCACACCCACATCTTGCAAAATTTCCCTGACCAGACAGTTCTCTGCCATAGGGTAACATCCCAAATCAGGACCGTTCTTCAATACTCTCCAAACACCTCACTTTATCTAAGGTAATTTCATTTTGGAGTTGGCAATACTCTGAAATTGGAACGAATCCCAGGGACCCAGAAATGAAAGCACTTAAAATTTTGTGACATCTGTTTTTATTAAAACTTGACATCGTTTATCAAATAATATTTATAGCAACCCCCTTCTCCAGTTCAAGAGGGGTCTGGGCTCTGGAGGAATCCTCACTTATTGGCTTCAATAATAAAACAGCCAGAAGCATATCCACATCCTGAAACAACATGAGCTGGAGGAATTTCAAGTCCTGTAAACGTCCACTCTGCACTGGCGCTCAGTCCTAACACTCAGAATATACGTGCTCTGAAGCATGAGTTTTTACCTCGGGCACAGAGTTCCATCTATGGCGTAGACTGTATAAAACATAGACAGTATCTATCAGCCTTATACATTTTCTCATCTTCCAATCCTTTGTATTAGCCTTCAAAAAGGCATTGAAATGGTTTTAAAAAGGTGAGCTGAATCCAGAGGGAACTCTATGGAGCTTTAATCTGGCTGAACCCTGGTTCTTGGTAATTCTTAAGTGTCCCTTACAAGACCTATCTCTTGACAAGCCCATCTTCTGGTGCCTTTGAAAACATGAGTAGCAATGACTATATTTCATCCCAGGATTTGCCAAGACACCAGGGTCAAACAAGGTGGTCCTGTGTGCTGCTCCCAGGGTGTGAAGAGGGGGACTCACCTGCCATGGGGCAGGGTGAGCCCTTCCCAGGAGTTCTGGTCTATTTTGTTTCATTCTCATCATTTGACTCTGCATTTGGCTTTTAATATTCTTATGGTTGTATTGATTGAGTTTTATATTTTCTGACTCCTCGGTTTTAAGTCCAAGACTATGGATGAATTCACACACTTTCTTGTTTTATTTTTTTAAGGTTTATGTTCTTATGTTAAAAAGGTAGCTAGAGATTTCAACTAATGGCATGTGTCATTTTTAATTATGAAATCTCACACATGCAAAAGACTATATGCAATATACATGGCATGTAAAGAATACTGAAAGAAATTCCCACATACCAGGATGAATGGTCTCCATTGCATAGGTAACCCTGAATGTATGTCTTGCCATCAACCTTCCTCTCTCCCTGTCCGTACCCCCCAGATAAACTTTTTCCAGGATGTCTCTTCACCCCTTGCTTTTCTTTAGAGAATTTCTAAATATCCACATGTCTGTAAATGATATGCTTACTTTTGAATCTTTTAAACCAGTTACCCTTCCACTATGTCTGGTGCCCCTGCTTGCCCAAGCTACCATCATCTCTCCCTTGGGTCATCAGGATAAACGTCTTCAGTTTCCCTCCTTCCGCTCATGCCTTCTCTCTGCTGAAGACACTTATATGGCAGAGTTAAAGCCAAGCTCCTCATGGTGGCAGCTTTCCAAGCACCACCCATTTCCTCTGCCTTTGGAGCTCCCAGGTTTCCATCCACAGACCTCAGCTTCTGCTACTTTCTGCATTACTCACTCTGGTCCCACCTTCTGGCCTCTTGCTGTTCTTCCAAAATCCTTGGCACCCTTCTACCTCAGGGCCTTTGCACATGCCATTCTTGCTCTGTGCCTAGAATGCCTTTCCCCCACTCTTTCTTCTTTGTGGCTCAATCTTGCCTTCTTCATGACACCTTTCAAATTAAAATTTAAATGATGCCTTTTCCTGTCTGCCTTCCTGCCCCCTGCTTCCATGGCACCATCTCCATCTGACAACTATTGAATTAATGTCTTTATTCCCACAAGAATGTAAGCTTTCTGGAGGCAGAGACTGTGTGTCTACACCTCTTGCTTTAGGAGAGTGCCTGACACATAGTAGACTCTCCACAGATAAATATTTCTCAAGAATGAACTGTATACATTCTTCTGTAACTTGCCTTTTTTTTGGCCTTGGCACAAATCATCCCTGCTGATACTTGTGTACTCCATGGCTGTGTGTATTCCACAGTGTGAACACAGCACACTTATGCATCCACAGTCCTTATTTCAAGTGTTCCCATTGTTTCTAGAACCAAGAATGCTGCCCGAAATAGTCTTGTGTGTTTATCTCAGTGAACATGTGCAACAGTTTCCAGAACATTCCTCTCTGAGTCTATTTTAATCTACACTCTTGCTGAAATTCATCGTCTGGTAGATAATTGGGTGACTTCATCTTCCTTACTTTTGCCTGGGTTGTGATATTAACTCTAAATGCTGTACCTTGACCATGAGCATCTTTTTTTTCTGAAAAAGTCCAAGCTACCCTTGAAAACCAGGAGTCATGGACAGGCGCTGCCTGGGTTGGATTGTCCTTCAGTGCCTTTTTGACCTTCAGGGGAGGGCACACTCCAGCGTTCATCATGATGATGGTTTCCAAGGCTTTCTGTCTTCTTGAGTTTGATTTCCCCAAGCTGCACCGAGCCCCTGAGCCCTCCCTGCTAAAATTGTTTGTTATCAGAACTACAATGTGTTTTGCAATTATCTTGCCCCCTGGCATCTTCAGTTGTCTCCATCAATTCCACTCACTGAGTTTGCCTCTTTGGGGAGCCATTCCCCCCTTCCACTCCAGTTCTCCCCATCCCTGTTTGCTCCTAGAAAACGCCTTCCACATAATTCTTTTACAGCCTCATCATTGCAGTTTATGGAAGAAAGAATGAAGCTGACAGGTGATAAAGAACCTGCAGAGAAATCCTTCGAGCCCTTGGTTTCCAGGAGACACACACATTCCTTCCGAGGAACGATGCTGAGATGGTTGTACTCTATAGATCCAACATCTTTGCTATAATTCAGGGACATCTGCCAGATTTATTGATTGGTTCAAAAGACAAACTGGGGAACCATTTTCTGCTCCAAATCATCTTAAGCTTTGGAAAGTGACACACTATTCTATAAGTGTGCATGAGAGCCTCACAACTTTCAAAAATGGAAAAGGAAAGTGATGAAGTTGTCCCCAATGTCTTTATAGATGCATTTGGATATTGACTTGACTGCTGTAAACAAGAGATGCCAAATAATACCAGCCAAAATAACAATTCATATATTTCCTTCCCACAAAGTGCAGGACTCAAACCTCTTGTCTGTTACTGGGCATCCCTCCAATGTCACTGTGATACTCTTGTCCTCAATAGTGACAGGGAGAGAGCCAAGCAGTGGGAGCTTCCTTGAAGGCACAACTTGGAATCTGGATGCATCACATCCATGTATGGTCGCTCCTAGAAAAACGGGAGGCTGGAGAGCTAACCTGCAGCCAGGTGGTGGCCGTGTCCCAGGATGAACACTACTACTTTGGATTAGGGAAGTACAGTGAAGACCTGCCATGACAGAGAACACAAGGGTTCCTCGTCTCCCTTCCATCCAGGCTCTGTGTCTGCCCTCTGGCTGGTTAAGGAGGAAGCAGAACCTGCTATTCTGTGGGCTCTAGGAGGAGAGAGTAGACTCACTTCTCAGCTCTGCTGATCCCCAGACACAGGCTTTGGGCACATGGTCCAACCTTGACTCCTCAGTTGCCTCATCTGTTAAATGGAATTATTTACCCTCCATCACAGAAGTGGCTTCTTGTTTGAATGGGTCTCTCTGGTACGTTGCATGTACCCCCATAATTCTAGATTCTTGTTAATTTTATTAAGAATATTCACAGCTGAGGTAAGTGTGATCATCCATTATGTCGGCCCCCTGCACAGGGAAGAAGTGTCCCCATGGATGCATTGCTTGAGCTAAGACAAGGCATCCTGTTCTCCTCAAGTCTTTAGCTTGAACAGACCCTAGAAAATCTGAATGCCAGGATCTCTCTTGGTTTTAATCATATTTCATGAAATACCAGTAAAATGTTATCTGTCCCTGAAAAATACTTTGATGTTATATAATAGGGTTCAAAGTATCCTTTTGATCAGAAGTAGTTATTACTCAGTTATCACCACTTGGTCCTGGGCCTACATGGGAATTAAATATTCAGTAGCACATCTTTCTGAGAGAAGAGCCATGCCCCCAGCAGGGGTAGCATGTGCCTTACTTTCTTGGACTACCCCATGGGTTATAAAGAGAAGCATGACACTTAACGTTTGACATTGGTGCTGGAGTCAAACCTGGGTTCACATGTTGTCTCAGTGCTAGTTGTGTGTTTCTGGGCAAATTATTTCACTCTCTGGGCCTCAGTGTCCTCATCTTTAAAATGGGCACAATGATAGCATTCACCTTGCAAGGCTGTGAAAGCAGGCATAGACATCGTGGGTGTTGGAACACAGAGGAGAGAACCTGGCGCACAGTAAGTCCTCAGTAAGTGTTAGTAACTTAATGTGAAACTCTTAGAATCTTGGCATTTGGGAGTGGGTGAGATGGTCACCTCCTGCCCCCTCCATGGTAGGAGGGGAAGCAGATGCAGCCCCTTTTGGCCAAATACCTTTCCTGGGGAATGTGTTTAGGGTTCCTTGTATCATCATGGTACCCAGCACTGGGTAGGGCTGTCCTTTTCTTCATGTGGTTCCAGCCCAGAAAAAAAGTGTTGCTGGGGTCCCAGGGCTTCCCAAGCTCAGTTCCAAGGAGGCTGGAACTTGCCCCTTCTTCCAGGTTTCTGCTTGTCTCTTGTTGCCTTGGACATCCTGGCCTTGGACCCTGGGCCACCACCTGCTGCATCTCTGTATCCGGTTCCTGGAGGCCCTGACTCCTTTCAGGCCCTGCTGTCTCTGTCCGAGACCCTGGTTCTCCTGCTCTGGGCTGTTACCATGCCTCAGAAGAAGGGCAGGCCAGTCCTAGGGCAGCCAATGGCAAGGAAGGTGTCCTTCCTTCTCCTGTCAGCTCATCTTTGCTGTCCTGGATGAAACACACGTGTGTGTGTGTTGATGTGGGTAGTCATCAGTAAAAGGCCTGTGCTCAGGTATGGTGGTTTAATGGAGCCAGACTCCTGGCTCACACAATTTTGCTTCACATCCAGCAAAATCCAAGGTTCCAGAGTGACTTGGTAGGGCTTCCTGGTTAAGAGAATAGACTCTGGATTAGGCCACTTGGTTCTGCCCAATAATGGGATGACCTTGAACCAATTACTTAGCATTCCTGTGATGAGTTTCCTCATCTGCAAGACTGCAGACCATAGTAACACTCACTTCACGGGGATTTCTTAGGATTAAATGAGATGATATGTGAAAACACTTAGGACATTTTCTGGCCTACAGTAAGTGATAAATAAATGTTACCTACTGTTATCATCGCAATGAGCAAAACTTTGATACTCCAGTAACCTCTCAATTTCAGGTGTGGTAGGCATCTTGGGCTGCTGTAACAAAGTATCACAGAGTGGCTTAGACAACAGAAATTTGTTGTCTTACAGTCCTGGAGGCTGGAAGTCTAGGATCAAGGTGTCGGCAGGGGCAGGGTTAGTTTTTCCCGAGGCCTCTCTCCTTGGTGGGTAGATGGCTGTCTTCTCCCCTTGTGCTCGTGGTCGTCCTTCTGTGCGGGTCTGTGTCCTAATCTTCTGTTCTTATAAGGACACCAGTCACATTGGATTGGCACCCACCGTAATGACTTCATTTTAACTTGATTATCTCTATAAAGACCCGATCTCCAAATATGGTCATATTTGAATGTACAGGGGTTAAGGTCTCCAACTTTGATGGAGACATGATTCAGTCCATAACATCAGGTTTTGGGGAGTTCGATTTGCTTAACGGATGTGTTCTTTCCCCTAGAAACTTTTATGTATGTTTTTTCTTAATTAAAAAAAGAAAAAAACCCAAGACTTTTCCCCTTCCTTATGCGAATATGATTTGCTTTCAGATGAGAATAAAATAATAGGAAATGGAATGTGCACCATTAGAGATAAAAATGGTGATAAGTTTTAATAGTTCATTTTGGTTTTCGGTATTAAAATGAACTTGGAGAGGATGGTACTACGTCTCAGAGTTATTAGCTCTCCAGTCACACTGCAGACAGCTGTAGAACTTCCAAAAAAAAAAAAAAAAAACACCAAAAAGCTAAGACCTCCGAGCATTCTTTAACATCAGCTGTCAGCTCTGACACTGTACTGGGTACCAGTACTGTGTGGCAGCTAATAAGGCAATGAGCTTAAGCTGGTTATTGATTTAAAGCACAAGCGTGTAGGTTAAAATAGAGCCTCTGAGGATCCATTTTACAAACTGAGAATATTTGTCATGGGACAGTAAAGTCTAAAGTGGGAAGGAGAAGGTTGGTAAGTTCCAAGGGAGCCATCACAGTATTTAAATTCTTAAAGGGTAATTGTCTGACTTGGCTGCAGGGTAACAAAAGGCAGGAGTAAGTAAGGAAACATGACACCAGGGACAGGTCTGCTGATGGTCCCCTCCCCTGGGGTCCTTGTTCTGTGAAATAGTACAGACACACCTCTTGAGGTAGAGGAAACATCAGGGGATATTGACCTCCACCTTGACATTACTCGTACACATGGATTTTCACTGTAAGATTGTGTTTCTCCGAAGAATAAAAGATCCTCAAGAAGTAAAATCATTATAGATCTAAGTCTTTAAAATTACAGCATAAACAGAGCTCTGGAGCAATCCTTTTAATAGACATTAACTTATAAGACACAAATCCTTTACCAGCTACCCACTGTCTGATGGATTAAAACAGAGCATCCGGGGAGCTTCCCTGAGCTGCCATTTCCAAAGTCCACATCTAACAGTTCCATCCCTACTCAAGCCCAGACATTGCATTCCTCCCCAGGGCCAAGGCCTTTCTCATCTGCAAGGCCCATTCGAGCAGCTTTTCAAAAGCTTGTTGCCCTGTCCTATCCACTTCTTACCCTCAGATTTCATCTCAGGCAATCAGGTGTCTCAGCTCCAGATGCCTGCCAGCTTCTTGAGGAGAAACACCATATCTTTTCACAGTGGTGCCTGAAATCTGTAAGAATCGAAGCTGATGTTTGTACAGAGTGCACTGGGCTATTTTTACAGCTGTGTGCAGAGCATTCTGGAAGAAACAGCCCTTGGAGCAGAGAGCAGGATAGCATTCAGCACTCTAGGTATTCAGATTATGGTTTCTGGTGGAAGCTTCTGGGTTGTTGCCAATGAAGGGAGTTGATGTAGGGGTGGGGCGGCCGAGGCTGGTGCAGAAACTTGCTAAGCCAGCTGGGGAAAGAGGAGAGAGGAATCTGGGAGGGAAAGCATGCAGTTCAAGGACCCCAGATCCTGGGGAGGGGATGCACGATGAATCAGAAGCTGTGAATAGGAGTCATGAAATGTTAGCATGTTGGTTTCCTTATGAACAGACACCTGCAGGGGCAGCGAAACCAGTGATCATATCAACACACAGGGGTTGGGAGAGGGCTGGTGGGAGGCAGCTGTGGTCACGGGTGAGGATGGGGACAGCCTGCAGGAAGGTGGCAGGAGGGCTCAGTGGTCTGGAGCAGGGGGATCTGCTCAGGGCTCATTTATTCCCATGTCTTTTCCCCCATGCCGTGCCCCTGGGGACGCAGAGGGCATTTGTGAACATCTTGTGGGTGTAGCCCATGGCTCCTTAGGGAAGCAGCTTTGCATGATGAAAGAATAATTCAGAGTCACGCGCCTCTCGCTGCTCACCTGTGGGTGCGATTGAAATATGTTTGAGTGAAGCCTGGTCTCACTCATGAATGAGTGGAACCATTCCCGTCGTCAGTGCTGCTGTGCTGATGTTTAGAAAGTTCTAAAATGATCTGATGGAAAAGCACGTTTCTCTTCATTTCCTGTCCATCCTGCAAAGGACACCTGTCTCCTCCTCCTCCCCTCCTCCTCCTCCTACGAACATAGCCCTTCAGTCCTGGGGTGACCTCCCTGTTCCTGCTATTGAATGCCTTCCTCTCACCTCTTCACCTGCTCAAAAGGTGTTCACTTCCTTTCTTCCAGCTCCTCCATGCAGCCTGGCTGAAGGATCGCACCTTCTTTGTGCCTCCTGTGCCTCCTTTACTGGAGTTACATTACACCTCCCCCAGAACTGTACCCTTGGGCAATATTTACATGAGTGGTCACGTGGTGTCTCCACCCCCATTTAGACCGTAAGCACATTGGGACCAAAAGAAGCATCTTGTAACATTTGTAAGCACCTCTTGAAACACTTCTTTGAGCCCTCAGGATGCTCATCCAGTGCATACACAGTGGACCTTCCCATTTTGCTGTGTTCCAGGCAGAATCTGACCCATAGTTGATCAAGACCATGTCCTCTAGACACTTATCCAAGATGTGATAGGGAATTGAGTAGGGGTGTCCTGTCATTCAAGAGTGTTCCTGGGATTGGCCAGAGGGCAGCCCCCAGCCCTGCTAGCCCAGTTTGCTCACTCTGTTCTCAGATTGCAATCAGGGAAAGTGTGAGCCCTCATGGTGCCATTCCTTGGGAGTGGGATGGGGGTATTGGATGCTGCCTGTGGCTTGAGCCCAGCCATCATCCAGAGTTACTGGTTAGTTGAACACAGAGGGTATAAGGTTAGAGCCAAAGACACAGCAGCAAGTGATGGAGGACCAGGACCCCCTGTTGCTGGTGGGCCGTGCCCCTCTGAACCTTTCCCATCTCTTCCAAGAATCTCATAGCCCAAATCTCATAAAGATAACAGTTAGGGAAACTTGGGAGTAACCAGAGAATACATCCAACTTCCTAACTGAGAAAGGAAGTTGGGACTGGTGTTGACCCTAGCATGATGTGTGAGCTTCTGGAAAACATATTACTTAAAAGTTGGTTCCAAGGGGCATCTTCAGCGGCTTCCTTGGGTATCACAGTCCTCAGGCAGTTTTCTCAGCTTCATGACAACTGTCAGTGTGTAAGTCTTGTCGTGGGGGCCAAACACATGATGGGTTTTTAATAAAGTTGAAAGCTAGTGTGTGTGTTTGGGATATATACATATTCATTTGTATATATTTGACTGTCTATCCATCCCACTATATACACACACAACACACACAAATATTTACCCAACCATCTAGACACACACACAAAAACACATATTCACATGTCCATCCATCCATCCATTCACCTAGACATACACACATGCACACACACACATACATGTGTCCACCCATGTTCACCTACCCACTCATCCATGTATACATACACACATACACACTCACATATACTCATCCATCTATCCATTTATCTATCTACACACACACACATACACTCACATGTCCATCCATCCATCCAGTCATCAAGACACACGCACACATACACACACAACCATCCATCCATCCACCCATCCACTCATCCATTTATCCACCTAGACACAGATACACACACTCACGTACCGACATTCATCCATGTAGACACACACATTCACACACACACCCTTCTGTTTCTTCATCCATCCGTCAAGGCACTTACACACATAAAGAAACATACACACACACCACTTTTTCATTGAAGCCTTCTAGCTAGACTGATGGACTCCCACGTGGCACGGTGGTCGGCCAGCAGGACCCCTGAACTGAGTGGGAAAGTGACTTCGATTAGACCATGGAGGCCTCTCTGCCAGATTTGTTGCTTTGTGTCTGATGTAGTGTGAGATCCTGAAACCCCTGATCACTGGTCCACTGCAATCCTGCCGTCCTGCAAGTGATTTAATTGCTCAATAAAGAAAGAGAACTTCGTCTGCATCTGTTCATAGAGGGAAAGAATGAGGACGTGGAGTTGTTAGAACGCCATGGGGTTTGCCATCCTGCTACAATAGCGACTCCTTTCTTCTGGAGCAGAACAAGAAGTTCTGTGCTGATATGATTTTTACATCTCAGAATGAGCTGGCTGCAAAGCTTGGTAAAGGAAGTGATGGGATATGAAATACACCTGTTAGCAGCAGTCCTACTGTGAACAATTAAACTGCTGAGAAAGAAAACAGTAGCTTAATCATAGTGTGTATTAATATCCCCAGCCTTGATGTTCCCCAATGTTTAAAACAACAACAAAAATGCTTTTGGAACCTACTGGAAACCACTGGAGCCTACTAATGCATGCCAGCTCCTGGAGAGCCTTGAAATTGAAGTCAATTTGCCTTACTAAAGCTGTTTAACATTAATTTAAGGTGGACCTATGCCAGGTTTATGAAAATGAAGAAAAATGGATTGGGTGGGTACAACCAAGCATCTTGCTGGGTTAAGAAAGAAGAGGAGCTGACTGCCTCAGCTCCTAACGTTATTAAACACTCTTCTGGTTTCCATAGGAAGCAGGATTTGCCCACTCATATCTTGTGCTTAGAATGTTGAATCCTCAGACGATTTTGATGGAAGTTTAATCTCTTTGTGCTGCTTCTGTGGAGGTAAATGATATTAAAATGTGGTTGTATAATATCTAGTGGAAGATCATATAACTCTTTGAATCTTTCTGTCAGGAAGTGATATTTTCATAATTAGAACAATGATTGTCAGTGACATGAAGTTGGGGATGGGAGGGAGGTGATGGAAAGGGGGGGATTGCATCTGTCTTTTATTACTCTATTTCTATGGGAGACCACATTGACCTCACCAGAAAGCTTACCTCCCAAATTAAGATTTTGAAAGTTGTCAGGATTCAGAAACCACTCTGCTAAGTTCTCTGAAGCAGAAAGGGGTTGTTGACAAAAAGTCCCTTCATTCCCTGTCTTTGTTCTTAGATTCAGTCACACTATTCAAAGTGCAGCAAATATTTAGAAGAAATCCGCTTGACTGTGCTGTAGTAAAGCATGCCCTCTCCTGGTTGGGGTGGAATGTTCTAGAGAAAACCCTCTGATATTCCAAGAACACCATCAGGATTAACTCAGTGTTTGGCTACCTGGTGACAGGGTAGACCATAACTAACTAGTTCCCTTGGTGGCCCAAAGTGATTTTAAAAGCAAAAATGCTCTTAAAAGGAAAAAGGTGGGTGTTATTTCATTCTTTGTACCATGTTGCAAGGTAGAAGCCTTTGTCAGCCTCCCATGAAGGCTAATTTTAGCTATTTGTTGAGCTCCTACTACATGCTGGGCACAGTGGTAGACATTTGAGAATCCATTCAATTATGTATTCCTCATAATAGTCTGGCATGGGTGGTGTGATTATCCTCTTCTGTGTATGAAGACAATGAGATTTGGAGAGGGCAAGCAGCATGGCCAAGGTCAGATGGCTGGCAGGAGTTGGATCAGGAATTTGCATCTACAGAAAGGCTCTATTCTGTGGAGGGCTCCTTCTCATCTCCATAACTATTGTCACAGACTTCACCATTGTCATTTTGTTGTTTTCCTTGGAAGCTAACGTGGGGAGGGAGCATCACTTCCTGCAAACTATGCGTCTGCCAGGATAAAATATTAGTCATACCAGCATAATCGCACGCTGAAACTTTCCAAATGAGTGGAGAGGAAAACAGGAACAAAAGGAGAAATGCTGTTTATTTAAAAAGACAGCTTGGACCCCAGTCCTGGAAAGGCTTAAACTAGGGTTCAGTGAAGAGAGAAATAATTGAGGTGAAGACCTCATACACACAGAGAGGATGGATAAAAGGATTTCCCTGTGCCCCAAGGCACAATTGCAAATTTAGAGTGACTTTAGGACCCATTCATTCATTCATTCATTCAATCAACATTTATTGAGTAGGCAGGATGCTATGCCCTGGAGAAAGAGAGCTAAAAGATGTGGAACTTATATGCTAGTGGGGGCAGCAAACAACACATATACACATAAACACATACTCCATCAGTTCTACGGAGAAACACTGAGTAGAGTAAGAGGGTTAGAAGGTGCTAGGCTGCCATGTATGTGTGTGTGTGTGTGTATACACACACACACACACACACACACACACATATCAGGGTCAGGGAAGGTCCTGCTCAGAATGCAGAATGTAAGGTGTGAGCAGGGGTCTGAGGAAGAGAGGAAATAATTTCTTGGAATATCTGGGAGACATGCATTGCAGCAGAGGAAGAGCCTGTACAAAGCCCTGAGGCTGAAGAATACTTTGTGTGTCTGACGAACAGCAGAAGGTGAATGAGGTTTGAGAGGAGAAAGCAATGGAAAGGTTGCATTTATTAAAGTCAAACACATACTCTGGGGCCCATCACCTGGGGCCATATGGATCATAGTGGAGGCTTTGGACTTAACTCTAATTGAGATGGAAGCCATTGGAGTGTTTTGAGTAGAGGAGAATCCTTTAAAACAATCACTCTGGCTAAACTATTGAGAAGGACGGCAAGCACAGAAGCACAATCCAGTTGGGATGCCATTGGTCCAGGTGAAACATGGGGGTGCTGGCTTGGTCTGGGTGCAGAAGTGGGGCAGAGTGTAAGATGTCTTCAGAGTCTGGACACAATTTCAATGTAGAGGCAGCAGGAATTGGGCTTTGGGATATAACAGAGAAGAGTGAAAGGCAGTTTTTGTCTGAAAATTCAGAAAAACTGTGCTGCCATCAAACGAGATGAGGACAATCACAGGAGGAGCAGATTTGAAGGGTTGGTAATCAGGATTGTGTCATGAATGTATTAAATTCAATCTCAGTTTTAGATTGCTAATGGAGATATAGAATAGGCATCACATATGCAAGTCTAGAATTTTGGAGTTGGTGTTTAAATCTGGGGGTTTTGAGAGAATTTAAAATCAAGGGACGGAATGTGGACAGAAGTGGCAGGAAGATTCTAAGGTGGCTTCCACGATCCCCACCTCCAGGGGATCAGGTCCTTGCGGGATTCCCTACCCCTGAGTGTGAGTGGGACCTATGACCTACCTCCAACACATAGAATATGGTAACGGTGATGAGACATGCATGAGTATGTTACCACGATTCTTACAATTGTTACATTGTAACACTGCCGTGCTTGCCTTGAGGACCCACGTGCTGGATTTGAAGATACGAGCCACCATCTTGTGAGCTATTATTTGGAGAGGGCCACCTGGTGAGGAGCTGACACTCAGCAAGGAAGAGAGCCCTCAGTTGGGTGGCCTTCAAGGAGCTGCAACAGCCATGAGCTTCTGGGTCCTTCCCCAGTTGAGCTTCAGGTGAGACCACAGCCCCAGCTGACATGTCCACTAAAGCTTTGTGTCACCCTGAGCAGAGAACCTAGTTAATCTGTGCCTGGACTCCTGACCCATGGACACTGCAAGGCAACTCTTGAGAGTTGTAGAAAGTAGCTACATTTGTGTTATGTCATAATAGAAAACTAACACAAGAGGGAAAAGGAGAGGTCAAGAAGTGAAGTTCAAGTGGGACCTGGGGACTCTTTAGAAGGGACACCTGGGCCAGGCAGCCCCATGGCAAGGACGCTTGTTAGTGGTGCACCCTGCAACCCAGGGGATTGAAGAGAACTACCACCAGCACTAACTGTCCTGCTTCACATCTGCTCCAGCTGATCTGAATTCAGTAAACTGGGCAGTGAGGGGCTGCCTGGCAGGTGTCCAAAGGCCAGCCTGTCCCTCAGGGCTGCACAGTACACACTACAGTAAATTAGCTCTAAATAGAAAATGGAACATATGGATCAGGAGATAATGTTTTCTTATAAATGAGCGCTCTCTGGGCTACACTTCCTCCTGATCAAAGAGGGTTTCTTTCTCTCCTTTCTTTCCCCCATCCTGCTCAGTAAGTCTGAGGCCAGGAGCCAAACCCTCCCCTCCCCTCCCATCACTGTTCTCAGCGGTTATTTGCAGAGGGATTTTTATTGTAATCTCAGAGTTTTTGCTGTTTGTCTTCCAAGTTGTAAAGGGCAGAAGCTCTCAGGCATCCCTGTTGACTGCCCAAGGAAGTGGCTTCTGGCTTCTCTCTACTGAATTCCAAAAAGTGCCGCTTGGTTTCCACGCCAGCTCATTTTGTTGTTTCCTGAGGCTATGTCGTTTCTCACTGATGGAATATTTATAGACAGCAGGAGAAAAGACGGTGCCTTTTCTAATTACACACCATCTGAGGAGCCTTTTCATTCATTCAACCGGCATTTACTAAAACCAAATGCAGTCCTTGGCCCTGAGATGCAAAGAAAAGTGAGGCATGATCCCTGCATGGACACTGACATCACCATCTAAAGAACTGCTTCCCAACAACTTTAGTGACCTGAGGACTCACACCAGAGACACAAAACCCAGGTCTTTGCTTTACTTCCTCCTGACCATTCATGAGCACCTGTCTCTCTCAGTAAATGGGCAGGAAATGCACAAGTCAGGCCAGCTCATCTCCCCGCTTGACCACAGATCTTGTTTAAAATGATAGTTTAGTCAGGAAAGAGGCAGATGTGAAATGTCCCTTACCAGAAGGAAGAAGACTTCCCTGAGTTTTATAGCTTCCATACAGGGCATTCACACACTATGGAATTGATGGGTACAAAAATAAGTTGGATTAGATTGTTTTATAGACTGAAAATGGTTATTGCATGCAGGGTAAACTACATCTCTTCCAAAGAGCTCTAGCTTTCTTAGCTCTGCCTAAGAGATCAGAAACATGGGTCATGAAGCTTTGCGAGGAGGCATCTCACTGAGTACAAGAGCAAGTCACATGACTTGCTGGACAACAGTTGATTTGGTCCCACAACCCCCAAGAGCCAGGCACTGTTCTAGGTTCTGGGGATGCAGCAGTGACCACAATACACCCCAATCCCCACTCTCTTGGCTCTTAAGGTCCAGTGAATCTTGGATTGTACGGAACTCTGCTAAAAATGGGATTCAGGAACAGCCTTGGACACTGATTTTCCATTTTCTGGGGCTTTAGAAGAGCCTTAATCCTAGGTATTGCAATTTGTCAAATTTGAATCTATGCCTCCACAGTGTTTGGGAGGTAGAAGTCTGAGGACAAGAGACCTACTATTCTTATCCGAAGGGCATCTTTGTTCCTTTGGGGTTAAAGGTATGAGTCTCTTTCCAAAGATGAGCAGGTCTTTAGTATACAGAGGTGAACACTCAACTTGAACAGCCCATTTGCCTTGCAAAGCCACAGCCCCACACCAGCACCACATATGTGTCTGGTGAATAACCAGTAAGCATCCCAGGGATCCATCTATCTTCACACAGTTGAAAAATGCCTAGGAATGATGTTCCTAAACAAAGGCATATTAGGTGTTTTGGACACATTTTAAATGAGATTATTATAGACTGAGAAACGTTTCTGCCTTAATTAGAAAAAATCTTGGCGCTCATACTGGGAAGCTAATTGGCACCATCAAAGCACTGAATGATTCCTAATTTTTCTAGTTAGAGGCACACCTGGTGACTCATCTCTCAGTGGTACCCAAAAACTTGGGCAAAGAAGCTATAAAAGGTAACAGCTGTGGTGATGCCAAGGCTTCAGATATACACAGAGCTGAGAACTTGCTGATGGGCTCCATTCTCCTGGTGTTGAGTTGGTGTGGAGGCTCGGTGGGTGACACAAGAAAGCTGCAGAGAGAGGGGCAGAGGACAGAAGGTACCCAACCAGGGACAGTCTTGCCTCTAATGGGATTCAGGTGACATGAAATGTCTTTGAGGATGGGATTGCGAGGGCACTCAGCCGCCTGAAATAGTTTCCACTCCTTTCATACAAAGACCGAAAGCTAAGAGGAACAGGAGTAAAGGCAGATGTGGACACGGGACATTTTAGCCTCTGTGTCTCTGAAGGGAAGGAAGAGAGGAAAGAGCAGGAGGTCTCTCTCCTTTAACTGGGCAGTTAGCAAACTGTACAGCACACAAAGTCCTTCTGAGGAGCTGATCTAGATACTGAGTCATGGACCCTACCCTCAGAGAGCCTGATCCAGGGGCTTGGGTGGGTGCCAGGACTGGGGGGCTCATTGCCTTCACCCGGAGACTCTGATGTAGCTAGCCTGCACCCTTTCCCTGGTTTCTGGGTCAACACATGATGCTCTGAGGAGTTTGGAATATAGACCAGGTTCAGCGGGGTTGGGATACGAACCAGCCCAAGTACACGGGTGGGTGACAATGCCCCTTTACTCTTCAGCCATTCAAAACTAGCTTTCAGTTAAACTGAGATAATTTTGTGAGTCCCATCTGGCACTTTTGCAGGATGGGTACAACATCATGAATCTGTCGAAACAGAACATTCTCGCCCAAGATGATGCGTATAAAGCAGAAAGGGCTTTATCTCTGGGTCTAACAGGAGCTTTCTATTTCTGAGGTGTGCTAACAAAGATGGTAACAAAAAAATACACACTCACCAAAGATTGACCATTCTTGACCATCCTGTTCCTTATTAAGATCTCTGACTTCTTCTCTGCCCTTGACTTACCTTGTAGTTCGGGAAAATTCCCTCTGATAACCACTATTCCCCCTCCCCTGCAACACACACACACACACACACACACACACACACACACACACACACACACACACCACACACACAAGCTTTGCAGATCCCTTATCTGAAAACAGATGTTTGAAGGCTGGCCTCTCTCCCGGGAGAATATCTGTGGCTGAATTTGTCTCTGAATGAAGCCTTCTGAGTAATTGGTGTATTATGTAAGCACACACTAGTCTATCACTAATAAGGAAAGTTCTTGAAGCTGAAACTAGCCCACTGAGGGGATCATGCCTTACTACCCTCTGCTCCTCCATGGGGTTTTTTTAAAAGGGAAGATTTGTTGCTATTGAGATGAAGGCTTCAAAAACATTTTGCCAAAGTAGGGCACAGGTGACTTAACCAGGTCAAATGACTTTTTAAAGGCTTACACTTAAGTACTAGTCTTCTTAGCTAATATCCCTCAGACTTCAAAAGGTATAAAGAATATTCAGAAGGAAATTCGGTGAACTCAGTAGGGGCTTGGGGTGGAGAGCATGCCTTTAACTTAGACCATGGTGACCCAGATTATGAAAGAGGGTTTTCTTAATTTTTGGATTGGTTGACTTTTTTAAAAAGTCTTTCTTTGAAAATCAAAAAGAGTGTCTTAGCCTGAGACAAAGGCTTAAGCGGGAGTAGCTTATTTGTGATTCCAGGGAAGGAGGGAGAGTCAACACAAGGACACATTACAGACGTGGCCCCACTAATGAGCAGCTAGTTGCCAGATTCAGCAAATAAAAATACAGGATGCCCAGCTAAGTTTGAATTTCAGATGAACAGCAGATACTGTTCTTATTCATACAGACACAGTTCATATTCCCATGCCATATTTGGGATATACTTATACCAAAAATTATTTATTATTTGACTGAGATTCAAATTTAACTGGGTATGCTCTACTTTATTGGGGAAGGCTCATGAGTTGTGTCTTAGAACCACCGCTCAGGGGCTGGATGGAGGAGCATTCATCCATCTCTTCCTGTCCCCATTAGCCAAGGGTTGCCAGGGGAGATGGTAACTGCTCCACACTTCTGGTTGTTGACATGAGAGAGCTGATCAGGTTTGCATAGGGTTCCCATGCACACTGGACATCAGAGAACCCTGGGGACGGCAGTGCAAGGTGTGCCATGGGCCTCAGGCAAGTTGCTACCAGGTAGCACCTGCATAAAGCCAGCCAAGACTCTGCAGAACTGGTCCTCATCACAGCAGCTGGAAGAAGAGTGAGCCCAAGAGGATCAGATATGGGATCTAAGAGATGTTTTAAAGCACACAGTTTCCTAGGAGGGACAGAGAACGGGTGTAGGTATCAATGATTCATTTACTGGTTCACTCAACAACTACTGACATGGACTTGCTATGTGTGGATGAGCGTGAGAGACTTTTGCAATAGAACAAGAAATAACAACTAATTTTTGGCATGAGTGTTTTGTATCATGTAGACAACCAGAAGTGCAGAGGAGTTAACACCTCATGTGTCAACCTTCACTAATGGGGACAGGAAGAGATGGATGAATACTCCCATTCAGCCCCTGAGCATGTGGGTCTAAGACATACCTCGTGAGGTTTCTCAGAAGGCCCTACCAGTTAGAGTTGCTGGATAAAGTACAGAACACCCAGCTGAATTTGAATTTCAGATAAGTAACAAATAACTTTTGGTATAAGTATATCCCAGATATTGCATGGGGTACACATATGCCATGCTGTCCTGCAGCTTCTGCCCTCCTCAGAGACACAGACGGACAATGCAGAAGGTGGGCTGTGTGTCAGCAAGCATTTCAGCTGGGTTGCTTGCTGCTGTTTCCTCTTTGCGTGGAATAGGACCTGGTACATCGTAGGTGCTCCCGGACATTTTTTGTTCAAAAATTCTCACTATAGGTGAATAATTCAGTGTGTGATGTACCATAAACTTTCAGGAAGAGGAGAGGGCATTGCACGCCCTGAGGCAGGAAGGTCATGGCGCATTTGAGGATGGAGGGCATGGAAGGGCAGTGTGATGGGAGCACGGGCAGCAGCCAGAAGAAGAGCTGGGAGGGGGTGAAGGTGGTAGAGACAAGATCACAGGGGTCCTTAGCCATGATAACGGCCAGGTCTTCTTACAAGGACAAGTAGGAAGCTCATATGGGGGGGTTACACAATGGAGAGTAATAAACATCCTCATTTTAAAAATTAAACATTTTACCTTGAAATAATTATAGAGTCACCTGTGACTGTAGGAAATAATACAGGGACATCCCATGTTCCCCAAGGGTAACGTACTGCAAAGTTATAAACAATCTCACAGCCAGAACATTGATGTTGATACATCAAGATACAGAACAGGGATCTTACATTGTTGCCCTTTTATAGCCACGTCCACTTCCCTCAGATCCCCAACTCCTCCTCAACCCCTGGCAACCACTATGCTGTCCTCTATTTTATAATGTCACCATTTCGAGAATATTACATAAATGGAATCATAGAGTATGTAACCTTTGAGACTGGTTTTTCTCACTCAGCATAATTCTTTGGTCATGCAGGCAGCTGAGTGTATCCATAGTATGTTCATTTCTATTGCATGTAGTATTACCTGGTGTGAGTGTACAAAAGCTTTTTGGCCATTAACCTATTGAAGGACATTGGACATTGGATTGCTTCCAATTTGGGGCTATTAGGACATTCAAACGCAATAGATATTTGTGGCCATGTTTTTGTGTGAACATAAGTCTTCATTTCTCTGGGATAAATGCCCAGGAGTGCAATTGCTGGGTCATATGCTAGTTGCATGCTTAGTTTATAAAGAAAATCCCATACTTTTTCAGAGTGACTGTCCCATGTTTAATTCTCATCAACAATGTAAGTGATCCAGTTTCTCTGCACCCTCGTCAGCATTTGGAGTTGTGGATTTTTTTTTTCTTTTAGCCATTCTGATAGGTAGGTAGTGGTATCTCATTGAGATTTTAATTTGCATTCCCTTCATGGCTAATGATGTTGAATGTCTTCTCATTTGGTAATTTGACATCTGCGTATCCTCCTTGGTGAAATCTCTCCTCATGTCATGTGTCCATTTTCTAACTGGATTGCTTTATTTTTTTTCTTTTTTTTAACACTATTGACTTTGGAGAGTACTTTGTATATTTTAGATACTAGTTCTGTGTTAAATACGTGGTTTGCAAATATTTTCTGCCATTTTGTAGCTTGCCTTTTCATCCTCTTAATAGGGAGTTTCACAGAGCATAAGATTTTAATTTTAATGAAGTCTAATTTATCCATTTTGCCTTTTACGGATCATGCTTTTGGTGTCAAATCTAAGAACTCTTTGGCTGCCCTAGATACTAAAGATTTTTTTTTCCTGTGGTTTTTCTAAAAGTTTTATAGTTTTACATTTAATTCCATGATCCATTTTGAGTTAATTTTTGTTTAAGATGTGAAATTTAGGTTGAGGTTTATTTTTTCGACAATTGCTGTCTACTTGGTCCAGTACTGTATTAGTTCCCTGGGGCTGCCATTAACAAAGTACCACACACTGGGTGACTTAAAGAATGGACATTTATTCTCTCACAGCTCTGGAGGTCAGAAGTCCAAGATCAAGGTTTCAGTATGGCTGGTTCCTTCGGAGGCTGTGAGGGAGAATCTGATCAAGCCCTCTCTGCTAGATTCTGGTGGTTGTTGGCATCTTTTTGCTCCCTAGCTTGTAGAAGCAACACCCTGACCTCTGCCTTTATCTTCACATGGCCTCTCCCCGTCTCTTCACTTCATCTTCCCTCTGTGTTTGGCTCTCTCTGTGTCCAGAGGTCCCTTTATTATAATGGCACCAGTCATGTTGAATTAGAACTCTCCATAATAACCTAATTTTAGGTTGATTACTTATATACAGACCCTTTTTTCCAAATAAGGTCACAGTCAGAGGCGCTGGATTTTAAAATTGCCACATACTTTTTTGGGGAGATGCAATTTAACCCATAAAAAATGTCATTTGATGGAAAGTTTATCTTTCCTCCGTTGAATTACTTTTGCACCTTTGTCAAAAATCAATTGGAAACACTTTCATGGGTTTATTTATGGTTTTCTGTTTTGTTCCATTGATCTATGTGTCTATCCTTCTGACAATACAATACATTCTAGATTACTATAGATACATAATAAGTCTCGAAATTGGATAGACTAAATCTTTCCTCTTTATTATTCATTTTCAACATGATTTTAGCTATTATAGCTCCTTTGCCTATGAATTTTAAAATATTTTTTCTATACCTACAAAAAATCTTGCTGAGATTTTGATATGTATTGTGCTAAACCTGTGTTTCAATTAAAGGAGGACATATTACTGTTTTGAGTCTTCTAATTTGTGAGCACAGTATGTCTCTCCATTTATTTAGATCTTTGATTTCTTTCATCAGCCTTTTGTAGTTTTCAGCAAACAGATCGTGTACATGGTTTGTTATACTTATATCTAAACGTTTAATTTTTAAGTGATTGTAAATTATATTGCATTTTAAAGTTTGGTGTCCATGTGTCCATTGCTAATATATAAAAATACAGTTCATGTCCATATGTTTACCTCGGATCTTGCAACCTTAGTGAATTCATCTATTACTTCTAGGAGTTTCTTTTGGAGATTCCCTGGAATTTTCTTCATAGACAATTATGGCGTTTGCAAAGAGGGACAGTTTTATTTCTTTTTTTCCAAACTGTATGTCTTTAATTTCTTTTACATGCCTTACCTCCCTGGCTAGAAATCCTTCATTATATTGAATAAAAGTGATGAGAGTAGACATCCTTGCCGTGTTCCCACTCTGAGGAGGAAAGTGTACAGTTTCTCACCATTAAGTATAATGTTAGTTGTTTATTTATTTATTTATTTTTGCAGATGTTTTTATCAAGCTGATGGAGTGTCCCTGTATTTCTGTTTTTCCAAGATTTCTTTTTTTCATCATGAATGGGTGCTGGATTTTGTCAAATGTATCTTCTGCATTAATTGATATATTATTGCAATTTTTCTTCTTTAACCTGATAATATGATGGATTACATTGATTACTTTTCAAATATTGAACCACTTTGTTTCCCTGGAATAAGCCCCACTTGTTCATTGTGTGTAATTTCTATGTTTCTGAAATCTATTTGCTAATAATTTGTTAAGAATTTTAAAAAAAATCTATATCCATGAGGAATATTAGTCTGTAGTTGCTGTCATTAGAGTTTTTTCATATTGTCTTTTTCTCGGTTTTGGTAATAAGATAACACTAGCTTCATAAAATAAATTGGGAAGTGTTTCCTCCTCTTATATTTTCTGGAAAAGATTCTGTATAATTGATGTGCTTTTTTTTTTTTTTTGCAGTACACGGGCCTCTCACTGTTGTGGCCTCTCCCATTGCAGAGCACAGGCTCCAGACGCGCAGGCTCAGCGGCCATGGCTCATGGGCCCAGCCGCTCCGCGGCATGTGGGATCTTCCCGGACCAGGGCACGAACCCGCGTCCCCTGCATCGGCAGGCGGACGCTCAACCACTGTTCCACCAGGGAAGCCCTCATTGATGTTCTTTTTAAAAATATTTAGTAAAATTTTCCAGTGAAACCATTTAGGCAGATATACATTTTTAACAGCTCACTTTTGCTGCTGGGTGAAAAACAAGTAGGAAATGTTTAGGCAAAATGGTGGAAAAATTTGAAGTGGGGGAATTCCTTATCCTACTTCTAATATAAAGAAATACTGGATAAACTATAACACAGAAACAATAGATGAGGGAACAAAAGGATAAGACATGAAGAGGAAAAGCTAGAAGCTGTGAGCAAGATCAGACAGTAAGAAACATGGGTAGGTAGTTGTGAAAATAACCAGAGAGAAATTCCAGAAAACAACATTATGAGGGGAAAAATCTATTCAATGGGTGGACTGAAGAAACTAGATAGAGCTGAAGAGAACATTAATGAAATCAGCCAAAATGTTGCACAGATGGATGAAGAGATGGAAACTTAAGAGATAAAAGGAAAAAAATTGACACTCTAAAATAAGATAAAAAATAGATCATGAATGGATGAACAACAAGGTCCTAATATAGAACACAAAGAACTATATTCAATATCCTATAATAAGCCATAATGGAAAAGAATATTTAAAGAATAATGTATATATATGTCTAACTGAATCACTTTGCTGTACAGCAGTAATTAACACAACATTGTAAATCAGCTCTACTTTAATTGAAAAAAAGAGAGAGGTCATGAAAAAACATTTAGGTATTGAAGGGATAGAATCTGAAAACAAATCCAAATCTAGAAACAGGGTAACAAAACTGCAGGAGGTTGAAAAACCAGAGAGGGAATTTTAAAAGTTTCCAGGAAGAAGAGAAGATTATCTATAAAGGAATGGCAATTAGAATGAGAGCACATAAATGCCATAAGACTTTGGAAAGATAAAAGATTTTCAAAAGGCAAAGAGGAAATAATAATCAATCCAGAATTCTATATTGGTATAGTTATGATTCAAGGTTGAAAGCTAAATAAGAACATTCATACATGCATTTCAGACATATAAAGACGAAGAGATTTTATATTCATAGGCCTTTCCTTAAATAACCTCTAAGGGAATTATTTTTATAAAATTATATATATATATATGTAAAATTTTAAAAATGTATATAAATATCAAGTGTTGGCAAAGGTGTTGAGAGACTCATCCATAGCTGGTGGGATGTGATATGATGCTTCCCCTCTGAAAGAACAGTGGACATTGCCTAGGGAAGTGAGATGTGTAACCCTAAATCCCAGAAATGCTGCTTTTCTCTTTATATCCTCCACTAGAAACTCTTATTTACATGCACCAGGTTATGTGCACAAAGATCTCCTTTGCAATAAGGTCAACAAGAGGGAAAAACATGAAGTAACTGAATGTCCACCAAGTGGGAAGTGTGTAAATACATCGTGGTGTAGTCTTACGATGGAATACTACTCAGTCCTTGGAAAAATGACTCTGTTTTGTTTGAATCAGCCTGATAGTGCTCAGAATATGAGGTTGAATTTTAGAAGGCATAATACAATGCACAGAACTGTTAACCTTCTGGAAATGTAACACATAAATGCTAAAAATATTTCATAGATTAACATGGTATGTGTGTTTGTGTGCATAGTAGGCATATAAAAACTTTGACAAAAGGATGCGATTTGTTAAAGAAAAATTCATTCTGAGACTTGTTGAAATGGTAAGGAAGACTTTGTTGAAGACTATTGCTATAGGAGAGAGAGATTGGGCTCAACCCAAAAGACAAGAGATAAGTGGGGATTTATAGCCAAGAAGCAGGGTGCAGGGGTCAGTGGATGAAAATTATGAAGAGCAGACATCAAGGTGGGGGGATTCTTGCTAAAGTGATTCAACAGGACTCTTGATGAAAGCAGGCCAAGGTAATAAGCTATCAGGGGTGGAGGCATTCTTACCTAACTGACTTATTAGGATTCTTGCTAACGCTGGACTCAGCAGGGTGAAGACAGGGCCCAGTGATGAGGCCTAGTGGAGAACAGGGCACAAACTTTGAGGCTGGGGCTTCCCTGGTGGTGCAGTGGTTGAGAGTCTGCCTGCCGATGCAGGGGACACGGGTTCGTGCCCCGGTCCGGGAGGATCCCACATGCCGCAGAGCGGCTGGGCTCGTGAGCCATGGCCACTGAGCCTGCGCATCCGGAGCCTGTGCTCCGCAACAGGAGAGGCCACAACAGTGAGAGGCCCGCGTACCGCAAAAAACAAACAAAAACTTTGAGGCTACCCGAAGTTGGGTCAAGGAGAGAATCTTAGTCAATACAAAGAGTTGGATAATGGTTCCTACTGGAGTGCTTCCTGTGGAGAGGAAGGATGGGAGTATTATTGGGAAAGGGCTCAAAGGGACTTTATTGCTCTTATATTCAAAACAATTTGAATTGAAATATCAAATGACATTTTTAAAATATGCTGAGTACAAAGGAGTTTGTTACATTTTTCTGAGTACTTTTCTATGTTTGAATTCAGATAGATTGGATGAAGCAAAGTGGACACAAAGGTACCAGTGAGAGGCTGTGGCAGAGATGTCAGTGTTTCACACCAGGAGGGAAGGGTGGGAACTGGAGAGAAAGCTGTGGACCAGATAGAAACACAGAGACCCAAGATTACCAAGGCCATCACCTCAGTTAATCTATTTCTGATAACCAAACACCCCAAAGCAATAGTGAATCTTTTTTTCCCCTCTGTGCAGTGACCCACAAATTCTGCTAGGCTTGCCTTGTCTCGCTGGCTGCATTTGGAAGTGTGTGCCTGGGTTCAGCTGCAGTGCCTGGCATGGCCCACCCATTCTCTCCATGTGGTCTTTCATGCCATGGTCATTCTTGTGCAGCATTCCAGGGGGTAATCCCCAGTGAAGGAGCACTTATCAACTCTCTCTGTCCCATTTTCTGATGTCCCATTGACCAGAGCCAGTCACAGTGTGAGATGGAAACACACAAGTGATGTGATCTACTGGGGACCATTGCTCCAAAAATCTGCCACAACAATCTTTAAATGAGTAAGACAGTGTTGTATTGACATAGACATAAAAAAGGCAACACATAAAAGCCAACCAACAAATTCAGGGGAGGATAAAACACATAAAGCTATTGAGCACGGAGGGATAATTTCCTTTACTGAGAATTATCATGAAGGGTGAGAAGGATTTTTTTTTAACAAGGTGCTGACAACACTAACTATAAAATCAAGGATCCATAAATTTGATGACGTTAAAATTAGGAATGTTTACCTCAAGCAGAAGAGAGGTGTCTGGATCCGTTTATCAGTACAGGACCAGTGTCCAGATGATAGTGAGAACTTGTGTGAATCAACCTGGAGATGATGGACAACCTATCAGGATCCATCCACAGCCCCTGTTCTGTATTCTTTTATGGGGTGGTCAGGCAGGTGTGGTCGCAAGAGGAGGTGGAGGAGAGGTGCAGGAAAACACAGCTTGTTCCACTTAGGAGTCCTAGACACAGGAGCTGGCGTGCCATGCAGGGCCCCATGGGGAAGCACCAAGGTGGTCAGGAGGCAGGAGCAGGGTCGGGGTGGGGAGCAGTTAGTCAAGGTCTTCAGTGAGGCTTCTGCAGAAAAGGTGGGGCAAGGTGAACAGCTTAGGACTGCCTAGTTTGAATAATTCTGGCCAGCTTTGGGCTATGGGGGTGGTCCCTAGTTACATGGCGCCTGGCTCTGGATGATTAAGGCAAAGGAATATTGCCTCCTGGGATGCAGGGTCAGATAAAGGAGGTCTGGCTCTGAGTTAGTCACCTTGCACATCAAAGGCTTGCTCCCTGCTTGCTCCTTTGCCCTCTTTTTGAATCCGATGCCTCAAAGAGGGGCAGTATCTCCCCAGCTAGAAAGTTTTTGTTTTGTTTTAGGATGCTATAACATCTTAATATACAGAAAATTAAAAGCATCTACAATACAGCCTCACAGGCATTATGTAAGCATGCCAAAAAAATGAAATCCAATTGGGCAATAAACATATATGAAGATACCCCAACCTCATTGCCAATTAGGAAAATGCAAATTAACCCCATAATGAGCTATACCACATACCTCAGAAGAGTAAAACTTAAAGACCTGAAAACAGGAGGTGATGAGAAGGATGAGAACGTGCAGGACTTCCCACTTCCCATTGCGGTGCTGTGTATTTTATACAGGGGACCTGCACAGGGAATTTTCAGAGCAACAAACTGACTACACCCCAGATGTCTATCAGCTGTACATCAGATAAATGAATGGCTGAATACTTGAAATGGAAATGAATAAGTTACAGCGCTAAAACCACTCACCAATAAATGATAAGCTACACAAGCAAGTCACAGAGAACACATGTAGTCTAATTCTTTTTATGTAAGATTCGTAGCCGACAGAATCTAAACCCCGTTGTTCAGGGATACCTCTGTAGGTGGCAAAGCAATAAATAAAAGCAAGAGGATTGTTGTTAAAAAGGAGCAGGGGTATGGTTGGGGAAGGCATGGAGGAGGGACAAGCCCTCTGAGACTCTGGCCAAGGACTATTTCTTGGGTATCCAGTTGCCCCCTTTGTAATTATTCTTAAAAAGAAAAGAATAATAAGGGTTGAAGGGGACAAGAGTGGGTGAAGAGCATTTGAGAAGCGCACTTGCAAAGAGACCAGCGGCTTTTGGGGTGCGGACACTGGAGACAGAGGACACTGTATGAACAGCTGGATGTCTGGGGATAAAATTGGGAAGATTCAGTGATGGGTTAGATATGGGGGTGAGGGAGAGAGAGATAGCCAGAGGGACTCCTAGATTTCTGGCTTATTTACTGAGTTCACGGTGGGCCATCCTTTCAAATAAGTAAGATTGGCTTTGTTATGGAAAATTGGGACTTTTAACTTTTTGACTTGGTGATCCATTGGAGGCTTTTGGTCAAGGAGACGATTGGCCATGAGGCTTTGGTGTTCAACGAAGACGTGGGAGGAGGAGATGCAGGTCTTGGGGGTGCCCGTGTGCAGTGTTGATGAAGCCACGGGTGTGGGTGAGAGTGCCTGTGGGGGCAGGGAGGTGAGCCCCTGGAGGAACACCTCGTGGTATGGCAGTCCAGAGCCCAGAGGGGCTGTCAGTTTGAGGAGAAGGTGATGGTTTAATGTGAAGAATGCAGAAAGGTGGGTATGATGAAGTCTGAGACACGTGCTTTGGATTTAAGATATGAAGATCACAGGTGGCTTCAACCAAAATCACTTGGATGGTGCAGTGAGGATGGAGACCAGATAGGAGAGGGTAGAGTGAGGCTGGGGGCAGAGGTGAGGTGCCACCCTGTCCGCTAGGGAAAGAAGCACACAGTGGGTCAAGAACTAGGCTTCACATGTGTGCATCGTCCATGCAATGCTACCAAGGAGCTGTCAGTTTTATTTGCCCTTGCATCCCCAGCACCTGGGAAAGTGGTCCTGACACCTAGTAGAGCCTCAATAAACCCTGTTGGATGTGGAGGGAGCATATCCCCCAATTTCTGGCACCAAACTCAACCAAAACGATGTCATTTAATTTTGATTTTACACAGCTGTGTTTCAAATATTTACACCTAAGCAGACATGCACGCTAATGGAAGATTCATTCATTATACACACATTGTTTTAAGCAGCCCTGTAATCATGAAATGAATTCATTACAAGTGGAAAACTAATTGCATTACATCATGTCGGTAACTGAGAGTTAACATCAAAGTTCTCTCTTGCCCAGGAGGGTTGGACACCTGGGAGAGTCTTGAAACAAATGTCAGGGAAGGAAGGGATGTGACAGCCAACCCATCAAAGGCCAGATTCCCAAGCATCCTCTCTCGCAATCCTCAACTTCTCCTCTGAGCAAGCAGGTGGGTCCCCAACAGCAGGTGGGGAGCCTCGTGCTCAAGGGACCACAGCTGTTACTTGGCAAAGATGGGATGCAGGATGTGTACCCACATCATCTGAATTTACAGCCTTTCCACTAAGACCCATAACCTTCCAGAACTATCCATACTCTGAGGAGTAAATTCATGGTGTGCAATCATAATAGATCTTTTTGTGGAGGCAACCACAAACTAGAAACTTTCCAAGGGCTGTCAATGACTTAGCAGACACCTGGGAGCATCTCCAGATACTTTTATTCCCACTAACTTCTTGAGCTGTTTCACAATTTTAAGAGAGAGTCTCCTGAAGTGTGCAGGGAGAGGCCCAGCTTGTCCAAGTACTGCTTAGAAATCAACACGGGAAAGCAGTTTAAGCAGAGCTAGAAAACACTTTCTTCAATTAGACCAAATCAGGCACCTGCCTCTTCTTGGCACCTTTCCTAGATATTCATCCAGATTTCCATAATACACGCTTCCTGAATTGACAGTGTATGAGCATCCTGTCTTGTCCACCATTGTCACCCTGCTATCTCAGGTGACTTTGCCAGCCTTACCAAAGGCCGTGGTTCCCTGGAGGGCCAGGAGGGACCAGGTCTGTCACGGTGATGCCTTGGAGCTCACGAATCCACAACCCCACTGGGCTGGTGGTATTTTTAAAATAATAAAAGCACAGATCCTAAATGCTTTACATGGGTCATTTCTTTTCACCCTCACACACAAAAATATTTTTTTAGAGAGATACTCTTTTTCAGGCCTATTTTACAGATGAGGAAACTGAAGCCTACAGAGCTAAAATAACTTGCCCAAATCACACAGCTGTTAGATGGGGGTAGGGGGGAGCCAGGATTCAGACCTTGGCATCTGAAATGAATGCAAACTTCCCTCAGAGGGCGTCCCCATCTGACTGGCTACCTGTTGCCTCTGGCGCCCCAGACTTTTTAGATGAAGGTAAGATTTGAAGAGGAGTCGGTGACAAGTCAAGAGTTGCTCAGGTTTAATCGAGTTTAATCTGGAGTTTTCTGTTTCCCTTCACTTTGCTTCTCAGCTGGGGCTTTCTCATTAAGAGAATCAAGCATGTTTGTTTCTTTGCTTGAAGCTGCAGAGGCGAGAGGTTTAAATCTGGGAGGGTTGGGGGGACACGGGAGAGAAAACAAAAGAAATAGCAATTTTGAAAGCACACGGATTAGCCCAGAGGCCGTTCTCATCCTTCGCTTCCACACAGAGGGTTTTATGTACAGCCTCTCCCACTCTTTTTTTTTATGATTATTATCCCTCACCAATTACAGAGGCCCGTTTTCAGGAGAGAACAGTGAGCAGAGACGGTGCGGCGGGAGGATGCTTTTATATGCAAAATGTGTCTCTTAAAAATGGAAATAAACAGCGTTTGCTGGGAGTGAAACTTTTGACTTTGCAATGGAGAGTCATTCTTGACTCCGCACCCCAGCATCTAGGGGGACGTCTGCATCCCATCCAAAGCAAGAGGATACAGATTCGGTGATTGATGGATGCTATTTCGGGTTTTGTTTTTATTTTTCGACTCCAAATGCTGTAGACTGAAACACAGATTTGTTCTCGGCATTGATTCCTGGGGTATCGCACACGTTTTCGGTGCTTAGAGAACATGGTGTGAAAGGGAAGGGGCAGCAGAGCCATTTGGAACAGGGGGGAAAGTCTTCTGTAATTCTCAAAGCTTTGATTTATTGCCATATTCAAAAATCAATTATAGCCTATGGTCCCTGGAATGAAGGGGGTGGGGGGAGAAACAATATGACAATTCCACATCTGGTGGAAGGCACAGCTGTTTCTGCTTAGGAAAGCTGTCCCCATGCCCAGCTCCCTGAACTAACGCAAATGGTCCCACCTTGCAGGCTGTCTCCTGCGGGCAGGGCAGCAGCAACATTTGGAGCAGCCTCAGCATCTTTTCTCCCTGTGGGTCCCGGGGAGAAAATCACATCCTCAATACAGCTGGCATCTGTGGCTACGGTTTTAAAATGAAGATATGCAGCCAATGGTCTCTGGTCTCAGCTCAAGGTAACCTCTGCTGATGCATTATGTGTTGAACAAGATCTCTTGTCCAGGCAATGAAGGATGGATTTGCACTGAGAGCAAGCAGGGCAGAGTGAAGGAAGAGGAAGAAGAGACTGTTTGAGACGTGAGACCATGAGTTGTTTTTACCTCTTCAGAATCTGTGGCCGTCACCAGCTATCAGTCATCAGCCGTCTGCTCTGAGCGCTACCATCTCCCCAGCCAGCAAAATTTAGGGGAGGGAGGCCAGGGCTCCCTGCTAATAAAGAGTCTCCCTTATTTGCTGGTGACACACAGAAGATGGAAGCAGCCTCTTGCCAAGTTTACGGCCAAATTCTTTCCCAGGTTTGGTGGAACAGCTGCATCGAGGATGCAGGCTCACCCTCCCCTCTTCAGCACAGCATCCTAGGACAACAATCAGAAAACCTAGGGTTTATTAGCATTTTGGGACATTTTCTTCAAGAGTGTGAGGCTTGGGCAACACATTAAAAAAAATACCTATTAGGTGCTCAGCCATAAGGGTGACACAGGCCATGTTAGAGTCTCATCACTCTTCAAACAGCTTTGAATCTGTTAAAGAACCCAGGATGTGTGAGAGGGGCACGGGGGGGGGGGGCACTCTCAATGCCACGGGAAACCAAGGAAGGTGGAGGGTCAGCGGAATGTTACCTCCTCTCTCTCTGGTCTCTGCTGGGCCTGGGAGTCAAATTGACCCAAGGCAGATGAACAAGAGAAAGGCATGCAGATCTTCACATTTACATAGGAGCTCCCACAGGAAAATGAAGACCCACGGAAGAGGCAAAACCTTAGTGCCCACAAACCAGGTTGGATAAAGAGGACCATTGTAGAAAATAACTGGAACATGTGGGGAAACCTCAGGGCAGTGGGAGTCATGCTAACAAGCCTGTTTGTACAGATTTCTCTCTCATCCTCGACTCCCATCTCTGAGGGTAAGAACGTTTCTTTCCTCCTGGTACAGGGAGGACATCTTCCACATGGGAGTATTATGTCCTGCTTTCAGGAAGAAAAAGGATTCAGAGCATCTTTCTTGCACCTACTGTTTTCTCAGGTGCCTTTAGCTCAAAATAGTCCTATGCCAAGGTGGCATATTTGGGGGTGTCATATTCTGCCACCCTTTGTAGGGGTTTGTGAAACTAGACGGTTTCAAAGCCAGCTTCATGGGTCTCAGCTGAAACTCAATGTTTGGGGAGAGCGTGTCTCCTTGGAGACAGAAGGGGCCCAGTTAGGGGGTGTCTGGTGCCATAAACCTGCTACATCTGGGGCAGGAAAGGACCCTCTTGTTGGGAGTTTGTGCTCTTTGGGGGAATCATAGGAAATTGGTTATCTAGGTAGGGTGAGGTCAGATGTGACCAACCATCTGGAAAAGATGGCAGTTTCAATTCCCCCAGGGTGGGGGCAAAAGAAACTCTAAACTCAAGTTCTAGGCTGACCACTCGCTTCTTCCTGCAGAGCACTAAAAATAGGGTTGAGAACAGCATCCAGCATCGCACAGGTGAGGCAACAGCCTATGAGCCAGACCATGGGCAGCCGGCCCCTCCCTCGCCTTCACCGGATCCTGGTGTGATTAGCTACCTTTATGGTCAATCTTCCTGTCGTTCCCATCTGGCTTGTTTCCTCCCCCGACACCCAGCCGCTTCTCCTCCTGAACCCTGAGGGGATCCACACACAGCAGGCTCTGTGTCAGGATGCTTGTGAAATGAGATGAAACACAGATGCCAGCTCTGAGCACAGGGCACCCAGGGTCCCGGCTGAGTGGAACGTTCCACAGCCTCCAAAAAGATGAGGGGAAACTTAAGTCAGCCAGACATAGACTTTGCAGTCCAACATCTAAGGTGGCTTTCAGAATGTCCATAGTTATACTTTGTGCACATCTGGGAGCTGAGAGAATGGGGTGATCCCGGGAATCAAGGGCTGGTGGGGAGCCACGCTTGTGCTCAGATCCATTCCTCACCAGGTGGATCCAAACCCCCGCCAAGTCCAAATCCCACCCCTGGCGGTGCCTTGTGACTGGTCCCAGGCAAGATGCTTACATCCTTGGGGGCACCTTTTCCTTACCTTTGAGACTGAGCAGGAGACTGGTTTTGGAAAAGTGCAGGTGGGAGCTCAGAGCCCCTTCTCTGTGGAGCTGAGTGAACACTGGGGTCTTGGCATCCCAATCTCAGGAGACTCCAGGCTTATAGGGGAGAAGGGGGAAGAGTATCCAAAGGAGAAAGGCTGTCAGTCCAAGCCTGTCTGTTGCTAGAATATTCTAGTGACCCCAGGAAGAGGTCAGTTTATGTCCCAGCCTCCTCCCACACAAGGCTCTGCTCATTCATTCATTAAGCCAAGCAGAGAGTGTTGCTAAAGCATCTCCCAGTAACCTTCTCTTTCTTCCACAAGCTTCCAAATTTCTCTGCACGGTGATAAGGACTCCTCCTCGACCCAACTTTAGTTTTAGCAAGAATCCTGCTAAGCCAGTTTAGGGAGACTCTCCCCTGACAATATCCAATCAAGGTCCTCAAGGTAATTTTTTTTACTCAGTGATCCCTTTGCCCTCCTGTTGGCTATAAATCCCTCCCCGGCTGTCCTGTTGTATCCTGAGCTGAGTTTAATCTCTCTCCCTCACTGTGTTAGTCCTGACCCCTATTGGAGCAGCATTAACTCACGGCTTCCTTGCCCACTTGGCTCAGTCCCCTGCAAGTTTTCTTTGATAAATTCATGACCAATCATTTCCACAAGGGGAGTCGGGAGCCATCCACTGGTTTTGAAAGTCATAAACCCAAGTGCATCCCATGGGGTCATGAGTCACGAGGAGTGAATGAAAGATCATAACTTGCACAGTCGCTGGCTTGGAGTAGGAGCCCCTAGCAGCTCAGGCCCCTCAGCATCCACTGCCCATCGCAGTTAGGAGTTAGAGGACAGGAGAGAGGGAGCTAGAGGGTGTAGGGAGTCTGCAAAGACCGTGTCTGTGTGTCGTTGCTACTTCCCCGCATTTTCCATACAAGCAAAACATAGCAGAGGGAGCTGGACTTCCCCCAGCCTCTGTAAATAAAGATTCTGACTCTGAAAGATGAAAAAAGTGAGAATAAGCCTAAAGGCAGAAAATGTAATTCCAGAAGCCGGTGACTTGTGAGCGTTTCCCATAAATATTTGCTTGACTTGAGCTATTAATCAGAAATATTTTCTGATAATATTCTGATTATATGTCTTTGCATCTGTCATCCCACAAGATAATTAGCTATGACATGTTTAAAACCCTGAGCGAGTATTCTGAAACTTGAAGGACCAGAGGGAGATTCACAGGGATGAATCTGGAAGAGGGTCAAAGTTGAGCATAAAAGACTGGTTTTGTGCATCTTCTCATATCCACGGGTGTGGGATCCACTAACCCTGCATTTCAGCTTTTAACTAGTCTACACTATTGTGTGTTCACCTATTACAAAACAACAACGACAAAAAACTTAAAATGTTGAGTGGGACACCCATAATGCTCTGAAATAATCTCCTGTTCATTTCTTTTTCTGGATTTTTCTACCTCCTACCAGCATTTATTTCTTGCAAAGTATGGCGCATCATCTGTATGAATCAGTCATTCAAATGGGAAATCATTTAAGGCATTAGGTGTCTATTTAGAAAACCATAGATTCAATTTAGCACATTGCCCAAACAAAATTTTTTCCAGGCCTTTAGTTTTATATATCATTTCCTTTTACAAATATGTGTTGTATAGGAGGCAATTAAAATCCTTTCTAAGTTGTTTGTGCAAAGAAAATGAATTGATGCTTTTTTATTTCAATGTAAATAAAATGAGCTGTAATAACCTCCAATTAGCACATTAAAATAAGTTGAAGATTTGTTTTATCATTTCATTGTAGAGGAAAAAAGGTAGCAATGAGAACCTTATATTAAGGACAAAAACAGAGCTAGTTGTTTGCCTTGAAGAACAGAGAAAATCAATTTAAAACTCTGCACATCTTTGATAATTAATTTCACACCAAACATGCCATTAGAAGGTCTGTAAAACATCTGATAGTTTTTAAAAAGCCAAACCAATGATTTTCCCCCTAAATGAGAATGTCAACAGTAAAAATTTAGCACGCATGATGAAATTAGGAGAGAAACAGAGCCAAACCAAAAGTTTTGTCTTGTGTTCTTTCTTTCAAAGTTGGCAACTCAAGAGGTGAATTCAAACCTTATCAAGTGAGGGGGTAATTGGGACATTTTAGACAGTAAAACTCACCAAAAAGTAAGTGAATAGTCAGGAAAATCAGGTGTGTGTGTGGTGTGTAGTGGTATATATGTGCGTGGGTTTGTACATGCAGGTGTGCATATGTGTGTGTATGCCTGTGATGTGTTGTTAGGAGACAGAAATAAAGAAAGTGTGAGTCAGATATTGCTTTGAGTATATGTGAACATGCATAAGTACGAAATCCAAGGTAGGCAACCTCTTTTTGGGTTTACAGTGTGAGGCAAACTGATAGTAGATGACAGGTGCTATTTAAACCACCTTTGGATAAATTCACCCACCACAGAAAACTGTTGTCCCTGAAGGAAGGGCAAGACAGGTTTAACCTCCAGTGCACGCACATGTGGTTTAGCATTCAAAATTTTTTTTCCTTAGTCAATCCTGAGACAAAGTGAAAAGACTTCTCAGGTTTGCTGAGAAGAATAAACTGCAAAAATTGCCCAGAGTTGTCCTGTTTGCTGTAGCCATTAGTGCAATTCCTGATCTCAGGGTGTCACTCCCAGGCCACATTTGTATTTGGTGGACTGACCAGGAGGCGTACCGGCAATCCGAGAGGTCTCCTCATCTGCCCAAGTAGCAGTCTGAGCGGCAAAGAGAAGGTCCATTAGAATTATACGGGATGATAGAATCAAGGAGAAAGTCTTAGAATACCCAGGAATTAAGGCAGCCTTAAGGAAATAGAAGGATGGAAAAGTGGATAGTAGTTTCATGAGTCTCTCGATGGGATTAAGTGTGCCCTTTTGTTTTGTGGTTGGGTTTACCTTATGCCAGTGGAAGATGAGAATTTCCAGGAGAGAGAAGGTGAGAAAGCATGTCTAAGTTGGGCCCCACGTCTACCTTGGCCAAGGACAACCAGGGCTCTTGACTGACATGACAGCTCTACAGAGATTCATGTCTTAAGGGAGCTGGGTTTCCTGCGAGGAAAATCCAGGTGCTGTTACCAAAAATGGGAGTTGGTATTCAGCTTCTTGTCTGTCTCTGAGGTTCCTCCAGGACACTGATCAGTGGTCAGTTCCCAGGATAACCTTCCTTGACCTGTGGCAGACTTTGACCCTGTAAGTCTCCTGCCTCTCCCAGAAACACACTTGTCCGTTGGCCCTTTCATACCACAATTCCTCCATTCATTCCTGTTCACTGGCTGCTTCTTCCCAGCCCCAGGATAAAGGGATCCATCCTTGTTCCAGCATGCTACCCTGAAGCCAAACACCCATCACATCTCCCTGGACCACCCACGTGGTCCCTTTTCAGGTACTGCTCCAACCACCACTTCCCTCTAGCTTCATCCCAAATAGAACACACATTCATAATCACAGTTGGGTCGGGTTCCCCTTCTACACAAACCCTACAGCTGGTTCCCAGCAAGCTCAGAATCAAAACCTAAAGACTCACAATGGTCCACCCACTTCCTTTCTGACCTCGTCCCTATCTGACTCCACCCACCCACCTCGCCGCTGACCTTTGCACTCTCCATGCCTCCCCCCAGGTTTCCCTCAGTCTGGGTGGTCTTCCCCTCAGATGTGTCCTCATGCCTTGCTCTCTCACTTGCAGCACCTTGGTCAGTGGTCATGTTCCTTGTGAGGCCTTTCCTATGTCTCTGTTTATTCTCTCCACACTCATTACCACATCTAATATATTTTATTATTTTACTCATTCACGTTGCTTATTGCCTCTCTCCTCAGAACAAAGTTAACTCCCTGAGGGTGGGGAGCTTTGCATAGTTTTGTGTATTTTGTTTGCCGTTCCACCTCCAAAACCTAGAATGATAATTGGCACACGGTCGACACTCACTAAATACCTGTTGGATTAATGAATGGGTTTGTGGGAAAATTAATAATATATAACAAATTAAATTAACACAGTGTCAGGCATTGAGTAGGCTTTCAATATATTTATTTGGTAAACTAAGGGAGAGGCCATGGGTGATTTCCACCTACTTTATCTGAATAAATTCTGAGAGGAAATGCGTAGTATTATATGACTGACTAGTACTAAAATCTTCACACAGTGCAGTCTCGCATGGGGTGAGACTGCCCATGTTATCAGGAAGACACAGATCAACGAAGTGGAAACCCATGTTAATGCCATAATTACGGATATATATTGAGCTCTCACTTTGTTCTGAGCACTTCACACGTATTAAATTACCTAATCCTCATAAACCCTGTATTCGTTTCCTATGGCTACTGTAACAAATTACCACAAACTTTGTAGCTTTAAAAACATGTTTTAAAACAAATTGACTCTCAGTTCTAGAGCCCAAAAGTCCAAAGTCAATGTATCCAAAGGGCTATACTTTTTCTAGAGTCTCTGGGGGAGGATACTTCCTGCCTCTTCCAGAGTTCAGTGGCTGCCAGCATCCTTGGCTTTTGGCTGCATCACTCCAGTCTCTGTCTTCTCAGTGTGCCTGTCTGTCTCCCTCTGTGGGTCTCTTATAAGGACAGTTACCTTTGCATTTAGGGCCCACTGGGATAATCCAGGATGATCTCATCTCAAGATCCTAAACTTATATCTGAAAAGACTCTTTTTCCAAATGCAGGAGTATACAGGGTTCTGACATGTATACCTTGGGGGAGAGAGGGGCATTTTGTGGCCTACCACAACCCCCAATAAGGCAATTACTATAGTTCCCTGCACATTTCAGCTGGGGAACAGAACCCTGGGGAATTGATATAACTCACCCAAGGCCACACAGCCAGCAAGAAATAGAACTAGTGACTCAGCCCATATGCTCCACCACTGTCATTACTGCACCACAGACATCTTAGAGAGTGATGGATCCTATTCTATTCCATTTCTACAATTCTGATTCTTATTCTAATTCTACACCCTAATTATTCAGGTCCAGTTGGAGTCTCATCTGCTACTGATGGCATCGAAACATCACTAAAGTATCTTCAGAACCCACCAGCCATAAAAGAAGGCTGCCTGGGCCAAGGAAACCAACCCTAATGACACCCAAGCCCCCAGTCCCTACGTGTGAGACCCCAGGTACCACAGCCTGATGTGTTCTGGACATTCTCCTTCTGCCCAGGCCATCCCCATGGAGTTAAGATTCGTGGTGGTCAGAGCAAGGGTAGGCACCCTGGCAGCAGAGCAGTGGTGAGTACAGACAAGAATCCCTTCTCTGCTGGTAGAGGAAGCCACACCCGATACATGTGGACACTCTGCTGTCTGGAAGCTGTCAAGTGGAGGCCACGGCCAGGACATGAAGAAACAAGTCCATGTCTCACTGGCATCTGGCCAAGTCCATCAACAATACAGCACTGTTCCACTGGAGGCCCTCATTAAATGTCATCTCATTTGAGAGTTGGAAAGGTTGTGGACACCACCAAGTTCCAGGCCCTCATTTAGAAGCAGGGCATTTGAGGCCCTGCTCGCCCAAGCAAGCTCACCTGGGGACAGAGTGACTCCTCCAAGTCCCAATTCAATGCCTGTTGAGTGACCATGATGGTGAGGGTCATTTCTGCCCCTTTCTGCAGCTTCCACACTGATAGAGACATTTTATTCCCAGCACGGGAAGAAACTCCCAGTGGAGCCTTGGTGAGCTGAGCCTCAAGTCTCCATGCAAAGTGCTGGACTCTCCTCTTAGGAGCCCCCTGGAGGCTTTTCCAGGTCTCCTGTGGTTCTCATCATGGTCTGGTGGTATTTCCCCACCCCAGTCTTCACAGTGGGCAGTGGCTTTGAGAAGCTAACCTCAACTTGTGGGCTCTTTGTAGGGAACCTAACCCCACTGGTACCCACAAAACAGTGGAGGTGCTGACACCTGGAAATCTCCTTGTGTGTCCCTGGAATGGCTGCACCTCTGAGTCTTGTGGGGGGGGGTCTTTTAATAAGAAAGATAAAACATATCAGTTCACCCACAGCCGCATGTCACTGGAAGGAAGGACAATCCCTGTCCCTAAAGACCCCTTGGTTTAACTGGGGAGAAACATAAGGAAAGAGATGATGGCCATCCAGGGCTGCTGTGAGAAGGGTACAGAGGAGAGGAGTGAGGGAGGAGTGGGAGGTATAGTCCTAGAAGGCTTTCTGGAGGAGGTTGTGATGAGCCTTGAAGGACTTGTAGGGATCACTTAGACATAGGAGAACAGGAGGTGTTTTCCAGGTAGAATAAAGCAATTTGATCAAGAGCAGAGAGATGGAAAAACCTATGTGTGTCAGTTTCCTGGAGCTGCTGTAACAAGTTCTCACAACCTGAGTGGCTTAAAACAGCATACATTTCTTTGCTTGTATTTCTGGAGTCCACAAGTCCAAAATCAGGTTATCAGCAGGGCTGCTCTCCCTCCAGAGGGTCTATGGGAGAATCTGTTCCTTGCTTCTTCTAGCTCCTGGTGGCTGCTGGCAATCTCTGTGTCTGTGGTCATCTGGCCTTTCCTCTGTGCAGGTGTCAAATCTCCCTCTACCCCCTTATTATAAGGACACATGTGGTGGCATCTGGGCCCATTTAGATGACCCACAATAACTCTCCATCCCAAGATCCTTAAGTAAATCACATCTGCAAAGATTATTTTTCCAAATGAGGTGTCATTTACAGGTTCGGGGAACTGGAACCTGATCTTGGGGGCTGTTATTCCACCTATCACGTCATGCCATGTGGGTAGGACTTGGCGGCTGTTTGGGGCAGAGAGTATGGGAGCACCAGGAGATAAGGCAGGTGCTGGGCTTCAAGGAGCCTTGTACATTCTGCTAAGAAGTCTGAACTTGGACCAGATTCCCAAATGTTGAACCAACCACCCTTACTATGACCACTAACATTTATTCCCTGAGGCTTAGGAAGTTAAAAATGACTGTCAGCTCTGCAGCTTGTCATCCACGTTATTCACCACTCTTCAGTCAGTCGTCCAGCACATGTTTTTTAAATGAAAAGTCAATTTCCTCCCAACTGCCCCTTTCTTAATGTACAATATAGAGCTGATTCACAATTGGTAGGAACCCAGCTTCCCTGTTTACTTGTAATGGTCACATTACTTAACCTCTGTAACAATGACCACTTTTGTGGAGTCCATGCAAGGCATGGATGAACTCATTTTATCCTCACAACACTCCCCTGGGACAGGTAATCCTATTATCCCTGTTGTACAGGTGAGGAGGCTCAGAAAGGTAACCCACCTACATACCTGGGAACTGATGGAGGCAGGAAGCTAACCCAAGAGACAGGCTGCCTCCTGCCTTCTTAACTATTATGTTCTAAATAAAGCCTCTCAGATTCATCACCTTCCACTCTCATGGGGCACTCACAGTATGCACTGTCCAGGAGAGTCTGAAGATGCAAGGGGGTGACCCAGGCGGGACTTAGAGGGAGCCCCGCACTGATCCATGCTTGGCGGATGGTTGTTAGAGCTACCCATTCTTGTGGGTGAATTGAGGGGGGTTCTGCTAACATTTGACAGCTCCCCAGGGTTAGTGAGCTTGTAACCAGGTGAAGAAGAGGCAGATGCACTGGGGACCCACTCTCTGGACCCTTTAATCTCAGGTTCCATTGCCACCTTTCTTTACCTGGCTGTCCCTCTCACGGTGGATCTTTCTTTTCTGGGCTTAAATTCAGCAGCTGGGGCCACTTGAAGAATCCTTTGCTTGGGTTCCCGGTCTGCTTGTACCTGGGATGTGCCCTCCCCCCCG
>NW_020174791.1:859173-940345 GCF_003031525.2 Neophocaena asiaeorientalis asiaeorientalis
TAGAATGAGGAGAAATTCTCTTTCTAATTTAATTTCATCTCTGCCAGTAATTCAGAAACCATCATTTGCAAACGTTTCTGAAAGGCTTTTCAAAAAATTTAAACCCTCCATTTAAAATTCTTATTATGGTGGGAAATGGTCCCTTTGGGGCCCAACAGTTTTCTTCTGGTCTCATAATCCCTAAAGGTACAGATTTAAATTTAGAGCTTTCCACGTGGAAGCCGTGAAGCTGTTCGGCCTCACATGCAGCTCTCTCTCCTCATCTGGGCAAACTCACTCATTTCCAAGTCATATGAGCACATGAAAACATTCATCAAACTTCTGTAATGTAATGGTCCTTGCTTCTGGTATTAAATATGGCCCTTGCTTCTGGTATTAAATGCAACAGGTAGATAGAATTACATCTAATGCATATTTATTGGCCAATCGCTCCATTTGCTAAAGAGCATTAGTACAATTGGTAACAAACTTTCTGTTGACTTAGATGAGTTTGTACTAAACCAAAGGGGCCCCACACCTTCCCCAAACCATGATTGCATTTCTCAGGAGAATCTCACTTTCAAATGATCTTGTTAGATATTGTTAGAAATTGATACACTTGCATACCATGAATGTTAAAACTCAGAAAATACTCAACCGCTAATTAACGCCCCCGAGTCTTTCCCTAATTAATCAGTCACGAAAGAGCAGCTCCAGTTGCCTTTTCTGTGGCTGAGCATCAGCTAAAGCCTTTGTATTTATTAATCTTGATGACCCACCAGTCGGCTCAAGAAGGTTCCTTCAAGGTGATGGAAAACAAAGAGCACGCTGGGTACTCAACCTGTGTCAAGTTGAGAGTCCTTTGGACAGACGATTAGGTTATTCTCAGTTCTGTCCCTACATCTTGACACATTAAACTTCATAAATTGCTCAGAGCCCAGAAAAATCTGGCATTCCTAAGCTTCTTGATAAGCTTTTCACAAGTAATCCAGTGAGGTTCATTCTGTGAGTCATCACTGAACACCCCTTGCATACCCAGCCCTGCAGACAGACAGACAGATGGACAGCAGAGGCCCCTCCATGAACCGGATGGATGAATGTGCTCATTGGGGCAATGGGGACTGTGGTGACTCCAAGGTCCAGAAGGGGTGGGGTAAGTTTGGGGAGAGAGGCATTTAAAGGAAAGAGGCAGGAAAGCAAATTACCCTTGACCCAAATCTTCATAAAAGAGAAGCCCATCTCAGGAGGGTCAAGGACGGCGTTTGTAGATTTGGGCTATTTGGACAGTACTGGAAATTCTTGTGTCTAAAAGTGGGGCAGAATAGGCTCAAGGAAATGAGGGACATTTGCTCTGAGTGGAGGCCTCAGAGCATACATGATGCTGGTTCCCAGGTACACTCAGACGGGTCCCAGGACACTAGCCCTGCAGGCGGCCATCCAGTGTGTCCACGGTTTGGCCTCTGGCAAGGGCAAGTCTCTTTGAACAAAAGAGAGCACTCTGGCCCTCCTCCCTGCCAACAAGCCATGGGGCATCCCCCCAGACCCCTTTCCCAGGTACTTCTTTCTGGTTGCTTTTGCATTTAGAGACTCTCTCTAGGTTGGGGGTGGTCCTACATCCTAGCTGGATCTGATACATGGGACTTTGGTCTAGGGCTAAATTTGTCTGTTTTGGGAAGAGAGGTGTTGAGCAGATGGAGTAATTGGTCACTGCTTCCCAGGGACCCAGATAATAAATGAGCTGTCCACCCCCCAGCTAAGCGTTAGGCTGTCAGCCCCACCACCCATTCTCAGCTCCCACCAACACCGCAATTAGTGATTCCAGCCCCAGAGCTTGCCAGTTTGGAGAGATGAAAATTCATTAAGAGTTTAAATAAATTTATTCATTTAGATCTACCTTAAAGAGTTTTCTGTAATCGCCTTCATTACATTTTTAAATGGCATTGGGAGGATAGTAATTAGGAAAAATCTGCTTCAGCCTGGGGCACTTGGGTGTTGTACACAAATATATCACCCTGTCACACACACACCCATGATCTGGAGGTGACTCAGTCCTAAGTGTCAGCCCTGGCCGTGAATCACACTCCAGGGAGATGTGGAGGCATGCAGCTCCGGGGAGAGGAAAGGCCCAGGTGGTAAGCAGGATGAGAATGTTTCCGCTTTAGCCTCCAGGGGAAAAATTTTTTTTTTAAACCGGCTTTACCTTCAGTCTTGGCCCCAAGAGTTCCAATATCTTGTCTGGGATGCCCTCTGCCCTCTGTTCCCCATAAAGGTTTGAACACTGACTCCAGAGTTTCTATTAGGATTTCCAAAGACAGTGAAGAGGTTGGGCATTGCTCCATCCTTGGACTCTCCATGTGAAGTCACAGTCAAGAATATTATCATGTGGTTATTTCAGACATTTCATTAAGTAGAATATTGCCCATGGAATTAGGAGTAAAGCGTGTTTTTGTAAGACCATAATGGATCAGGCTTTGTTTTAAATGGACGGCAATAAAAACCTGCATGGCATGGATTTCGCCATTGAAACAGATAAGCAGGTTCTGATTCGTTTACACGTCCTTGGCATCCCATAATTTGTGTCATAAACTAGTTTCTAATAAAATCCACAAATAAAATTTCTGACGGGGAGTGCTTGTCATGCAGAGTGGAAATATCCCGAGCTTCTGGCTTTGGGAGTTTTACTCTTGGTTTTCCCAGCAATGTGACTTGAAATGCTTTGGTCTCCTTTCTGACTGGGAAAGAAAAATGCTCTGGAGAAACCACAGGAAGTTCTGGGTGCCTGTGGGTACAGGCCCATCTCAGCTGTGGGATCACCACCCACAGGTAGAGGCCCTCCAGGTAAGCTCAGCCCCCAACGATCTTCCACACCTGCCCAGATGTGTCAGTCTGAGCTAAATCACTGACCCCTCAGCTTCAGCATTGGAGTCTGGCGTTTTAGGACAGATAGGTCTGACACAGACTCACAGATCCTTGGGGAACTCCACCTTATGCCAGCATCCTGATGCTCCTGGGGGTACCTCTGGGCCCACTTTCAGGAAAGGCCACACCTGACACGTCTTAGGATTTCTCCAAGGCACCTCACCTGGAATTCTCCCTCGTTCATCTGCCTCCATCTCCAGAATCTCCTGTTTGAGACCCACTGGAGGGTGAGAGGGACTGTCTTAGTCTGTCCTGCCTGCTATAACAGAACACCCTTGACTGAGTGCTCTATTAACAACAGACATTTATTGCTCATAGTTCTGGAGGCTGGAAGTCCAAGATCAAGGAGTGGGCACATTCAGTGTCTTGTCAGAAGCTTCATCCAAGTTGCAGATGACCATCTTCTTGCTGTGTCCTCATGTGGTGGAAGGAGCAAAAGAGCTCTCTGGGGTCTCTTTTATAAGGGCACTAACCTCATCCTGAGGGGTCCACCCTCATGACCTTAGCACCTCCCAAAGACCCCCACCTCCATACATCACTTTGGGGGTTAGGTTTCAACGTATGAATTCTGGGGGGACACAAACATTCAGTCTATTGCAGGGACCATAGTCAGGAGTCTAGAACCGTCCTATTAAAATGTAGATAAGTGACCAGGAAGTGTGACAGTGTGCCCTTTGCCACTTACTATCCCGTCTCTGAATTGGAAGGTGCTGGGTTGGGCTCAGGCCCACAGGAGATGAGGAAAAGCAGGCCCGAGGGGCAGAGACACCACACCTCTTGAGGGCAGGGTCTGGTGTGAGAGGCCCCGTGGGTCTGAGTCAGCCCTCTGAGCACCACCACCTACTGGGAGCAGAGCCCTGGGGTGGACGTGCCAGTATCTGCTGTGGGGACCTTGAAGGCTCTTCTGGAGAAGGTCTAATTGGTTGCAGTGCCAAAGTGTGAACCTGCATCATGGCCCCAGATGGTAGGAGAAGTGTGTAGCATCTCACCAACCATTGCTCTGAGCTCATCCACACTTATCTTTATTTCCACATGAGATGGATGGTGATACTGACCCAGGCTGGAGGTCAGGTGGGTGGACCTGGGGTTGGTGTCTCTGAACATGTAGAGGGGGACATGTAAAAAGTCTTGCATCGGTTTGAAATTACAGATTTTTAAAACATATTGCTTCCTCTTTGCACGCCCTTCCATGAATTCTGATGAAAATTCACGCATCAGCAGCATACTCCAGTCAAGTAAAAGATGGGCTTCTGCTCCAAGCAAGACTAGTGGTTTGCCTGGGACCGAGGTTCCTGTGATTTAAGGTGATTACGGCTCAGCTGTAATGAATATATATTAAGCTTTCCTTCCAAGCCCACAGCACATTTGATTCATAAACAAATTTCTCTGAGCCTGTAATGCAGGAGAGAGAAATAGCAGCTAATTTAACTACTGAATCAATGGTGAGACAGTACAATGTAGATCAAGCAATTTGAAGTATAATGGAGGAAATGAACATGATAGCAAGAAGCCAGGATGCTCATCGACAGCCCAAGGGCCCTGAAGTGAAGATGGTAGGAGACAGCCATGGCTAGGGTGGTCTCCATGCCAACAGGACGCCTTCCCACTGAACCAGCAACCCAGCCAGCCCTCAGTGGATACCCTAAGGCAGAGCACGCCAGCTGCCCCCGGGGTGGAGAGGACAGGTGTGTCCCAGAAACAGCACCAACTATGGAGTCAGCCAGTTCGAGTGTGGATCCAGGCTCCCTCGCTGTCATTGTGGGGCTGCAAACAAATTACTAGATCCTTCTGAGCCCCAGTTTCCATTTCTGGAGAAGCAGAGCCATAATTTAGAAATTAGAAGCAGCCCGTGCAGCATGAAATGCAGAGATTCTGGATCTGAACTCTGGCCCTACCTCCTGGATGGCCTTAGGCAAGTAGCAAAGACCTGGTTTGCCTCAGTCCCCCGTCTGCAAAATGGGTTGATATGAGGATTCAGAAACACAAGTCAACAGCTAACCCTGCAGTCAGCCCACAATAAACATTAACTAGCTTTCATATTTCATCATAAGCTTATTGTAAGTATCCAAGCAGGTGAAAAACATCAAGTCCAGTTCCAGGCTTTCTCCTATGGAACCCACAGAAATGTCATTTTCTTCTTTCCCATAAATCCTAGATCCCATCTTCTTGTAGGGAGTGGGTCAGCTACCCTCATCTTGAGACAATTCTCATTCTTCCCTTGTAGACAGTCTGGGGCATTTTTACACCAATTATTTGAATCTCCATTTCTGTATCTGTTTCACCAGTTTGGGGGGATAATTTTAAGTAGCCATTTTCCAGAATGTGTCCCGTGGTACATGCATCCTCCCGGGTGATGTAGAGGGGAGAAAGAAGGGTCCCATTCCCATAGCCCCTCCAGTCACCTGCAGATGGTCCCATGACCCCACTGGGGACCCACTGCCTGATTTCAAATCATTTACCTCCATTCAAAAGGTGATTAAAGTTTGCTCCATCCTCTCACGCTTGGGATAGCAACAACTACCTGATGATGGACACAAACATATTTCTTTTCTGGGTGTCCGTATTTCACCTTTCCAAGGCTGTCTCACCATCTGACTCCAGTACTTTGTGCCTGAACGTTACTTTGAATTGCTTGACCTGGCGAACCCATGTCTTCTGACTCAGAACCTGTTTCGTCCTGGTTTGACTCATCACTTCCCATTTCAAAAGAGAGGAGGGGAGGGGGTGAAATAAGCCTGTGTCTGTCAATATTATGTAAATGCCCTCACACCAAAAATAGTTTGCACACATCAGAAGGGCACACAAAAATATGCCATCACATTTGCTAAACCTCTAAATCAAAATTTTATGATGCCAAAGTATTTGCTCAGTCACCAGTCTGGTGATTTTTTATGAGATTCATTTTTCTAAAAGGAAAGAGGGAGGTGAAACAGGAGTTGTTAACCAGGCCATTCAAAGGATAAACACAGAGATCCAAAGTAGGAAACACAAATAGTTTAAAGGCAACTGCGCCAATTTGACACAATCAGATAGAAGATGATAAAGCACAGCCACTTTTGGTCAATGTCAATCACATCAAGATGGCTGACTTAGGTGGAATCAGGCTCCTGGGACCTCCGTCAGAGCCCCGAATTTTACTAGGTTTCATGGTTATAGTTCCAGAGCCTGGATGACAGTAATTCTTGAGATGCAGGATGGAGCTTTGGGTTTCATTTCATTTGAAGAAATGAAATATAACCATGCAAGTTTCTGTGATGTTAACTGTGGACAATGCATGCTGTCAAGCATTTCATTTTGCGCTGGTTCTGAGTGTCCAAGCACTGGACCACGCAGGGCTTTTGAGTTAAGAAATATGTGTGTGCAGCCCAGGGCCTTGGAACTTAACTCCAAGCCCTGCAGGGGAGGGGAGCCCTGGTGTCCGTTAGCCAGGAGACCATGCACACATGTACATGCGAGCATGTTGATGGTGCCCGGGATCTGACGGTGAATCTGACCAATGGCTTGTGAAGACAGGTGGACAGCAGATGGCTGAAAGAACATCATGGCCCCAGCCTTTTGAATTTGAGTGTGGGTTGTGTGGGTTTCTCATTTTCAGAATTCAGTTGGAGTGGTGGGCATTGGAAAATTCACTGACCTGGCTTATGTTGGCTGGTCGTCTGGGAGCAGTGATCCTGAGCGAGGATCCCTCCTCTTGCCCCCAGGCCTTCCCAGAGCACTGTGGGCTCATCCAGCCCCCTCAATGCTCTGCCTGCTGCCCATGACCTTCCTGAAAATGAGATGAAGTATCTCATGCACTTGGCTGATTCCTCCTCAGCTGTGAGCCAGGCTGATGCTAGCAGAGGCACTCAGATGAATGAATGAATGAATAGATGGATGAAAAAATGAATAATCAAACATGGAGATCTTAACTGGAAGGTTTCCTCAAACATTCTTTTGGAAGGTCTAGTGCAGGAGGCCTGGAGATATTGCTTATAGACTCAATATATTCCATTTTATTTACAATATTGCTGTAGATTAAATATTTGTGTCCCCCAAATTTTATGTGTTGAAATCCTAATCCTCGAGGTAATGATATTGGGAGATGTGGTCTTTGGAAGGTGATTAGGGTTTAGTTTCCTCATAAATGAAGCCCAAGAGAGGCCTCTCACCCCATCAACCATGTGAGGACACAGCAAGAAGATGACCATTTATGAATTAGAAAGAGAGCTCTTACCAGGTGTCAAATCTGCTGGCACCTTGATCTTGCACTTCCCAGCTCCGGGACTATGAGAAATAAATGTCTGTTGTTTATAAGCCACCCAATGGCTGGTAGTTTTGTATCTACCACTATTGAGCCTACTCAACAGGCACTCCACAAACTCTTTGTCCATGTGAACAGTGTTAACAAATCACGACAATTCTGGGGTAGGGGGTACTATTCTCCCCACTGTGGGCTCGAGGCAATGAAGGCTCTGAGAGGCTGAGTTTATGGTCGCAGACGGTCATTGGGTCTCCTGACTTCGAACCTTGCACACTGCCTTTCCTTACTTTGAAGGAGAATCTGATCACAGAACACCTGACGTCCTGAAGCTTAAATACTTCTCCAGAGAAAAGAGGTGATGGGAGCTCAGTGGTTGAGCAAGTCCTCACATGGGTAACAGGAGAGGACCAAGAGATCCACAAGGATGCTGGCTTACTCCCAACAGGACCACCCATGATGTCCTCGTCAGGGCCTGCTTCTCCTGCAAGGTCACTCATTCATTCCTTCACTCACTCGTTTCTTCACTCTTTCATTCAACAAACAGTTGTGAGCTCTGTGTGGTGGGGTTCTCCAGAGAAACAGAACCAACAGCATATGTCTACATACAGAGAGGTCTATTGTAAGGAATTGGCTCACGTGATTATGGATGCTGGCGAGTTGCAGCAACCGCAGGATGGATCATCAGGCTGGAGACCCAGGGAAGAACTAATGTTGGGGTTTGAGTTCAAAGGCTGTCTGCTGCAGAATTCCCTCTTGTTGGGGGTGGGCGGGTGGTGGTCAGTCTTTTGTTCTGTTCAGATCTTCAACTATTGCACTGAGGCCCACCCACACTAGGGAGGGTGATCCGCGTCACTCAGAGTCCACAGATTAAAATGTTCATCCCATCCACAAACACCTTCCTAGGAACATCCAGGATATTGTTTGGCCACATCACTGGGCACCTTGTCCCAGTCAAGCTGACATGTAAAATGGACCATCGCAAACTCCTATCCTAGGTCACAAACAGAATTTATGAGATTGTGGTGAAGATGGACGATTAACAATAAATGTAACACAGAAGTAAAAGCAATGCGGTAGGTTAGACAGTGAGTGGGGGAGGGTGACTTTAAATGAGGTGGCCATGGTCAGGCTCCTTCAAAAGGCACATGTGAGCTCAGAGTGATGGGCCAGATGAGAGAGTCAGGCAGACACTTGGGGGTAAGGATTTTTGGAATGAGGGGCCGTGGATGGGGGAGTGCCTGGAAGAACAGCAGGGAAGTCGAGCAGAGGGACAAGGAACAGTGGCAGGAATGGCAGTGGAAGTCTTTAGGGCCAGCTCAAGAGCCCCCGGAAGCCTCCTTTGTCCTCAGAGATCATAGGGTCATTACACTAAAAGGAATGTGGTAAAATTGTGCCAAAGAAGATTCTTCTCCATCCCACCCTGGACCTGCAGCCTCCCAGGGGCGCTGGGAATACAAGAGGCAGGGTGTGTGCTGAGCATGAGAGTTACAAGGCACTGATGACAACCATCGTACATTGTCTTAGAGCTTGTTGTAAATTTTGGGTGCCTCTTATCTGATTTTTCTTAAAGTTTATGATAAAGCCTGCAAGCTGCTGTCTATAACTCGGGGATTCAACTTTAAGACCCACGTTTCCTGCTTTTCCTCTTTCAAGTTTCTGGATCAGCCTAAAGGAAGTAGATCTTGAAGATGAGATGCTAAAAAGTGACTCTATTTGTGACAACTTATCTACACAAGTCAAAAATTTCAGTTTTTGCCCCCCAAATATTGGAAACTAAGGTTACTATAAGAGGTGGTGTTTTTTTTTTTTTTTTCTTTTCCATCTACAAGTATCAGTTTCGATTTTGGAGCTCCTGATTCTCATTTCATATTGATTTTGCTTTAAGACAGAGAAATAGAATATTTGAGACTTGTAAAATAGACTGGCACTGATATAACATAGGCCTTGTTTTGTTTCCATGCATGATTTCCTTGAGGAAAGAGCTTTGCTGGTTTAAAAGTGGTTTGACAAGGATTTCTTCGTGCTTCACTGCTAATCAGCTCCGGTTCTGACTATAATTTTCTCTGAGGTACGTTTTTGTTTTGTGGTCCATTGACTTGAAGGAAGTGTAATTCCTGTATGAGTGACAGAGGCGGAAGGGGAGCCCAGCGCAGCACCCCGTCCCTATGTCTGGTGTGCGGCAATTCACCTGCTTCGCTGTCTGTCCCATCCTCTCACAGGAGGCACAGGAAGGAGTCAGGATCACGGGAATTCAGATGTTCACTTGGAAGGTTCTCACCGAGATCCCACAGGTAAGTTTGAAGAGCTGGGCCCTTCACTCTGCCCTCTGTTGTCAGGGACTCAGAGGCTGGGACTTTGGGGCACAACTAAGGGAGACCAAGGCAGACAGCAAAGAGCAGAGGCCCTTCACGTTGACCTACCCGTCTGCAAGGTGATTAGGCGAGATGTGTGGGTGGCGATAACAAGCCGAGAAGAATCAATAATGACAAATGGTACTAACCGATATTTTTAGGGTTCTTGACAACCAAGAGACCCCTAACACCTCCTGAGGGCTTACTATATCCCAGGAGTGGCGGTGGGCAGTTCGCAGGCTCCATCCCTAACCTGTGTCCATTCAGAAATGACTCTGCTTCATCTTGCTTCTCAGACAAGGGAACCATGGCTCCAAGGAGTCAAGACCTCACAGCCTCTGTGGCCCCAGGCTGTTGTGTGTGGCCCACTGGGTGGAGGAGGGGGGCTGGCAGAGGGCACATTTCCCGGCCAAATCCTGACCCAGTAGAGTTCAGGAAGATGTGTCTTGAGCTGTGGGAACAATGTCCATCTCAAAGGTTTCTCTTTGGAGCTCTCGGAAGCATCTGTGTGTTTGGAGAACGAATCGAGAGCCAAGGAAGTAAAGAGAGGGCCGCCTCCCGAGATTGTGTTTTTGGGGGCTTCCAAGAGGGACACAAATTGCCTCCAGGGGGAATCAGCTCCAGGACCTCCAGGCGCCCACTCAGAACTAATTCCAGACTGACCTTCCAGGAGTGGGTATTGAGCATGACTCACAAACTACTTGCAAGTGCAGGTGAGGACCCCTCGGAGGCATCTGTGTTTAGATCTGAGCTTCTGATCAATTAATAACAAAACAGCAGTGTGGGTTTTGGAGAAGTCATCTTAAGCAGTGTTCACAGCAGGCAGCTTGGGGCTGTGGCCCACCCAACACCAATGAGGGGGAGGGTGCAACTCCCTCTGCATCTTCCAACCTCTGCCCTCAGGTCCCGACTGTGGGTTCGCACTGATCTTTCCAAGTGAAAAGGACCCAGAATTCCACATGGATTGTCGGTGTCTGTTCAGGTGTCATGTGTCACTTTCAGAAGTTTGCGCGTGTCGGGAGGTGTGTGTGTGTGAGAGAGAGAGTTATTGAGATTCACCCCCGTGACTGGCAAACATCTAGAATAAAGTTTCTTGACGCCTTTTTGTGTGACACTTCAAGAAGATTAGTGTGTAGGTGTCCAGGTATTAATATTGATCTCTGCTCATTCCTTTAGGTAAACTGCGGCTTGAACACACCACCACTTAATTACTTCTATAAGAAAGAGCAGGAGACCCGCTCACCCCTTCTTTTTGTCTTTACGTGATGGCCCTGGAGGGCTCTGGATCAAGCAGGTGCAGGCAGCGGTGGGCAAGGGCGATTTTGGTCATTGTGAAGCCACCTCCGTGGGCCCCACTGACACCCCCGTTCCCTACAAAGGCGCTGTGACTCTCCAGACTTCAGTCTCCCCAAAGGTGAACCCAGCAGCCCGGGAGACGGCGGAGGCCTGGGACTCCAGCCTGTGGCTTTTCTTTCCAGGGCAGCATCAGTCGCCCTGGACCACACAGGGGGTGCTACAGCTGCGTCCCATTTCTCGTGTGTCCCCAGCAATGGGAGTCCTTTCAGCTGCCCTCTGAGTCTTCCTAGGAAGGATGTGGTCGATCCTAATTTTCCAGGACGTGCAGCATGGCTCAGACGTGTTGGCTGGTGTGTGGCAAAGACCTCCCAGGGTAAGCCTGGTACGTGAACCTCTGTCCCCTACCGGCGGCCCCGGGGGAATCCTGAGGACTCTGCAGTCAGGCTGGGAGCAGAGGGGGACTTTTCCGCGCTCAACCCGCTGGCATTAACCACAGCGTTTATTCCTGCAATTATTCACTTATTTAGCCCATGAGATTGAGAATGACTCCGCTTTGGCAGGGTCTGTCCTGCTGATGGGTGGTGATTAATGTTAAGGGGACAGGTGATTAAAGCTCATTTTCACTCTGGGGTTTCTGGGAAAGACAGCACATCATTTGGGATCTTGATAGGCGGTTCCCAGGGCCGTGGGCTGGAGGCTCCCCATGGCTCCCTTCTCTAATTGCTTTCCAGAGTGGTTTTGCTTTAATTGGCTGCCCCTGGTGGTCTTGGGGACCATAGGCTGTGTTGTATCAGTAGCCGAGGATCTCGTTTTATGACATAGACTCTAACTTTCTTCTTTCAGCCAAGTAGCAACTAGTGATCCCAGCCGGACCCTCCCATTGGGCCTCTCCAGGGGCAGTTTGCCCTTTCTGCTTCACTGGGTCTGTTTGTTTGTCAGTTGTGTTTAGCCAGCACCCGTTCTGGGCAGATGCTTGGGTTGGGATGGGCTCCAGGGTCCACCATGTCCATCCTATAGCCAGGATTCCAGCACAGTCTCTGGAACCTTACCCTATTAATCAAAGTTTCCTTGGGAGGATGGATGGATGGATGGTTGGATGGATGGATGGATGAAGCAGCAGCTATCAAAGTAGAACACTCATGCACCTGCCTGGGCTCCTTCTGCTTCGAAGTAACCCAGGTGTTGATTGAAAAAAAAAGCACAACATAAAAGTTGAGAGTTATGTTTTATTCTGTAGACAAACTTAGGACTTTAAGCCCAGGAGGTAGCCTCTTAAAATAGATCTGACTGACTGTTCCAAAGAGGTAAGGGGGCAGCCAGGATATATAGGAGTTTTTGCAACAAAGACCAGGTAATCGGACCATAAAAAGATTACTGTTAATTAAAGAAAACCAGACATCTCAAGTTAACAAATTTAGTGCTTTTCTATGTTTGGGAAGATGCAAGAGTCTGGGCTCACTGAAACCATTCCTTTAATATTCACCTTACCTATCTGGGGCCAGTATCCTGTTCTTTCCCGTCCTGAGTCCCCTCAGGGTGCACCTTTGAGGGTGGCTGCAGTGGTCAAGGGCTTGGCAGTGGGCAGCCCATTTACCTCCATCCTGAGTTCCCTCGGGGCTCACCATCAGGAGTGGCTGTAATGTGATGGCTTGATGGCCACAGTATCCTTTGTTTACTGATACGGCAGCACCATTTTTCATTCACACAGGTATGTCTTGCTGGAATCCTGGAACTAGCAATACCTACAAAGCATCTGTCAGGTGTCAGGAGGCTGAAGTTTTCTCTTCCCTTGAGTCAGAGACATGACAGAAGGACCGCACCTTAAATAACTCCCAAAAACCTTGAAAGTGGTTGCTCCTAGGATCAGTATGTAGCCTCTGGAGGAATTAAACTGAAGCGCATCCAGGACCCTGTCCAGGTTCTAACCACTGGACAGGATGATGGATATGCCCTGTAAATGTGTGTCCGAAGCTGCACACACAAGGTGCCTGATCTCAAGTGTGGGTGAAGGAAAGGCAGGCTCCCAGCTCCGTCTTCCCCTCTGGGTGGGGCTCCATCTTCATGGACCACAAGGACCCAAAGCACGATCGCACCTTTGTCAGTTGTCCTGGTCCTGCCACTGTCCTTCTCCCTGAGTCTTGTTACAATGCTTCCTGGTGAAAATGTCTTGCTTTTGGAAGAACTTAGTCCCACTCAAATGCTCAAAGCATTTATGTAACCAAGGTCCCTGAGCTGGCACTCTTCACCATTCCATGTGCTGGAAGCAACGATGTCAGGGAAATGTCCAGCACAGTACCTGGGACACGAGAGGGATCCGTGCATTTCTATCCCCTCCACCGTCACCATGGGACACGGGTGGCCGTGTGCCCGTGTCACCATGGGGGCACCCCTGTCATTGTGAGTACAGGTAGCCGTGAACATGACCTTGGTTGCCTACAGAGGCTGCTTAGACATGGGTGTGTTGCCAGTGGACATCGGCACAACATCAAACAGGATCAAAATGAAACGGCCAGCTGCAGAAGAGAATGAGAGGCCTGGTTCTGTGGCTGCAAGAGGCAGGTGAAATCCCAGCGGGGCACCAAGGTGGCGGGTAGCTGATGGGACACACAGAAGGGCAGGATGCCGGTGGGTCTCGGTGGCAGGAAGAGCAGAGCTGGTGAGGAAAGGGTGTTTGCCAAGGGCAGAGGTAAGGGCAGGGATGAAGAGGAGCCCACCTGGGCTGGGGCCAGGTGAGCTGGGCAGAGCTCAGGGAAGGCAGCCGGAGGGAGGCAGGTTGGACCCTTTCAGTGAGAAGCCCCTCGGTTTCTGGTATCTGGTACAGAACGCTGTGCTGGAAGCAGTTTTAGACAAATGCTGATGATGCAGGACAGGAGGCCAGGACAGGAGCGGGGGCGGTGGGGAGGCTTCCCAGAGTCCTCTGCAAGACAAGGAACCAGGATGTCTCTGGTCATCCTGCCACCTTCTCACTAGAGTTTTCCCCACAAAAACTCTTGTGGACTCAGGTTGGAGATGAAGCTTTCCAGCTGAAGGCTGCAAGGCACTGGTTTCTGTGGGGGCAGTAGCTTTCTCCCAGGGGTCAGCTAAGGGAGGGCAGGCTGTGACTACTGATTATTCCTGGTGTCTCCCAGCCACCGGGGCTCGAGCACTTGACCCTGGGGGCTGCACCTGGGAAATCACCACTGTTGGTCCAGCAGCTGCAAGAAGATGGTGCCCACGGTGGGCACAGAGGGGCCTTCTGAGCCCTGCGAAGTGGGAAGAGGATGGGGCTGTGTGGGGAGGTGGGGGATTTAGGGTTGGGATGCAGACCTTCGAAGGTGTGGGGATGCACGCTCAGTGCAGGAGAAAATAATCCGACCCGAGTGCCGACCAGTGAGGGAGAGGTGGCCCTGACCTGGCCTCCCACTCCCTTCCCAGTTCTGCACATGCCAGGGTATTTGGGTGATCAGACGGCTGGGGTCCATTGGCCCAGACTTGAGTTCATTTGCTTCTGTATAAATTGTTCTCTCTCCATTGGAGGAAATGCCCATTTCTGGATTTTTCTAAAGCAAACTGAATCTGCTCTGAGCCTCCAGGAGATAAGAAGTCTGGAATCAGTTACAATGCTGCCCCAGGTGGGACAAAGGCCTGGAGCTTCCCACTGCAGGACCTTGTAGGTGGCCTGGCCAGGTGTCCTTCTGCTCTGTGGGATGGTGACCCAGGTGAGCCTTGGTGACCCTCCCCATCCCTCTCTCTTCTCTGTCTCTCTCTCATTGTTTCTCCAGGGGGATCACAGCAGAGTCTGGTCATGTGGGTCCACAGATCAGGCCCTCTTCAGGTTAGTGACACCCACCCCCTGCAGAGGGTCCAAGGCATCTCTCTCTGTGTGTAGTCAGCCCCTAAAGATGCCCACACTCTAATCCCTGAACCTGTGGGTATCCTACGTTATGTGGCAAAGGGACTTTGCAGATGGAATTAAAGTTATGGGCCTTAATGTGGACATTATCCTGGTTTTTCTGAGGGGGACCTGTGTAAACCCACAGTCCCTTAAATGTGGATGGGGGAGGCAGGAGGGTCATTAAGAGAGAACTGAAGTGTGAGAAGGACTTGACCTGCTTTGAAGATGGAGTTGGGAGGAGGCATCTTAATCTGCTTTGGCTGCCGTAGCAAAACACCCCAGATGGGGTGACTTATGAACAACAGATATTGATTTCTTACAATTCTGGAGGCTGGAGTCCCAGATCGAGGTGCCAGCAGATGTGGTTCCTGGTGGGAATTCTCTTCCTGCCTCACAGATGGTTGCTCTCTCGCTGCCCTCACATGGAGAGAGAGACAGAGACAGAGGAGGACAGTAATCCTATCAGATCAGGCCCCAACATTTTGACCTGGTTTAACCTTAATCACTTCCTTAGAGGCATCAACTCCAAATACAGTCGTTCTGAGGCTTAGGTCTTCAACATATGTATCAGGGCCGGGTGGGAGGATAAAATTCAGTCCACAGCACAGGCTAAGACTCAGGGAATGTGAACAGATTCTAGAAGTTGGAAACAGTCTCCAGCTGACAACCAGCCAGGAAACAGGGACCTCGGTCCTACAGAACAAGGAGCTGGATTCTTCCCTGGAGCCTCTGAAAAGGAGCCTGGCCTTGTCTCCTTCTTGGTTTTAGCCCAGTGACCCATGTCAGGCTTGTGACCCATAGAACTGTGAGATACTGCATTCATGATGTTTAAGCTCCTAAGTTTGTGGTAATGTTATGGCAGCAGTAGAAGACTGATATACCCAGGATGTGGGCAACCATTCTCGACACTCTTCCCTCTATACTGGGCTCACTACCTGCTGAACCCACCACTCAGCTCCTCACCAGCCTCCCAGGGCTCAGCTCCAACCCAGGGCCAGAACACAAACCTCCTCGGCTTCCACACACCAAGTCCTATGACCTACAATCAAATTAGACTGCTTATTAAACCACTCAGTATCCACCCATCCTTCCATCCAACCATCCATCCATTCATCTATCCATCCATCTATCCATCTCTCCATCCATCCATCCATCTCTCCATCCATCCATCCATCTCTCCATCGATCCATCCATCCATCCATCCATCCATCTATCCATCCATTAAGCCAGGGACCATTCTAGATTGTGGGGATGCTCAAAGGACAGCTGAGTGATAAGGTGGTGTGTCTGATGTAGTTGGCGAGAGGAGATGCAAATGGGGGAAGAGAGCAGGGTGACCTCCTTGACAGGCCATTGTTGGTGAAGCCTCTTCAACTCAGCACTGGAGCAACCCCAGATCAGGTGAGGGAGCCAGCCAGGCAGGTGTCTGGGGACTTGATGACCATTTGCTGGAGGGCTGCTCTTTGCAAGGCCCTGTCCTCAGCACAGGGCAGACGCAGGAACAGAACCAGGGTCCAGCCCTCATGCAGCTTGTGTGGCTGGCCACTCTCTCTCTCTCCTTCCAGGAGTGGATGAAAGGTTTGCAACGGGTTTACAATGGGCCCAGTGACAACTGGTGCAGAAAGGAAACAGACCAGGGAGAGTCTCTAGGACCATCCTTGTCCTGTTTTCCAGAGACCATGACCAAGGCCCTTTCCAAAAACTGAGTCCTCAGGAAGTGGCCACTTCTGATTGTTGAAGCAAGAGTGAATGTCAGTGACCTGCCTTGGAGGGCAGCTCTGCCACCCAGAACATTTAAGAAAGTGGTGCTCTGGTGGACCAGATTGTGGCCCCAAAACATCTGTCCATATCCTCATCTTGAAAGAAAAAGATCTTTGCAGATAGTAAAGATCTCAAGATGAGATTATCCTGGATCATATGGGTGGACCCTAAATCTAATGGCAAGTATCCTCATAAAATACACACAGAGTAGAAACACACAGAAAAAGGAGAAAGCCGTGTGGAGATGGAGGCAGAGGTTGGAGAGATGCAGCCACAGCCAAAGAACACCTGGGCCACCAGAAGCTAGAAGAGGTGAGGAATGGACTCTTCCTTAGAGCCTCTGGAAGGATCATGTCCCTGCCAACACCTTGATTTTGTATTTTTGGCCTCCAGAATTGTGACAGAATAAATGTGTGTTGTTTGAAGCACCCTGGTTTATGGGACTTTGTCGCAGCATCCCTAGGGTGAGAAAAGAGACATAGATGCAAACTAGTGGTATCAGTATTGCTGGGGTAGCTTTGGAACACATGTGCTTGGGCCCCACTGTTGAGATTGCAGTTGAGGAAATCCATCATTTTTAAAAGTCCCTGATGATTCTTGCATAACCTGTCCATGGACCTGAGTCTGAGAACCACTGTTCTGGTCCAGTCTTCTTATTGAGCAGATGGTGAAACAGAATCTCATCCCTGACAGCCCAGCACGTTAGGAGTCCAGAGTCCTGGTCCCAGCAATATCACTAACTCCTCGCTTGGGCGGCCCTTTGCTGAATGGCTAGTGGATGGGCCAGTGGTGTGGGTTAGGGGTTGCCCAGCCTTGCCTCCTGCTCTCCTGTCTCCCCTTGTTCCTTTGGATTATGTCTCAAAGCTGGGCTCAGGGACAATGGGGATTGGGGACCAGTATCTTTGCCTTCAAGGAAGATGACTGGTGCTGATAATCCCACATTTTTCACTCCTTATCCAAGCCTCCTGCCATTTTGGAGAGCCCCATTTGGTAACAACTTCTCCTCTGCCTTATCTTGCATGATTTCCTCCTTAGCTAAGATTCAGCCTGAATGGTTCGTGATGCACTGTGCTTTCAGGTAGATCTGGGGAGAAGAGCATTAGCTCCACTTTATTCATTAGATTAATGAAATGACCCCACAAAGTCCTAAGGACAGTAAGGACAGCTTCATGAAACTCAAGTGTCCATCCCTAGGCCCTCCCCTCCCCTCAGGCAAAAGAAGGACCTCAGCCCCCTGGATGGGGTCAGACAGGGATTCCTAAGAAGCAGCATTTCTGTGAGAAGCATGATTACTATGTCAATATTACTACTACCATTTAGTTAAATTAAATCTACTCTTCAACTGTATTTGTAAGAAATCAATATATGGCACATGTATCTCTCTTTGTCCTGTCTTACTCTTTTCTATTTAGGTACATTATAATGGTTCTGTATAATTCAGAAAGGAAATTGAAAATGAAAGCTGCCAGGATTAATCTGTCACTGATCTATTTTCTCGTATTCGGGACAATCACTAATGCATCAGAGCCCTTCCAGTCCCATGCTCTCAGGTTGTCATAATGGACTTTAGTCGATATGGCTTTTGATGGTAAAACTCACTCTCTGTGACCTTCTTGTGATCCCTCCTGTCATCCTGACAGTAAATGGTTGTGATAAGCTATTTTATGTTGTGATACGCAGTCTTTAATCTGAAATATGTTTGCTCCCCCTGCAAATCCTACTGCAAAATGAAAGTCACTTTCCTCATTGATCAACAAGAGCCTTTACTGACAGTAATTGTGCCAGGAGCAGGAGATGTGGACATGAATGACCCACAGTCATACCAGTGGTCTTAGTGGGGGACAAGGGGAACCCAGCAATCCCCAGCGTGGAAAGGGCTGTCCTAGGGAGATGCAGCTGGGGCTTTGCGGGCACAGAGCAGGAGCCCCATCACCAAAGAGGGGGATGGCTGACTGAGGGTTTTCTGAAAGCCTGTAAGTTAATTGAGGAGGACCTTCACATCTCTCAGCGGAGTGTGGCTGGTGGGTGGATTCATAGTACGATGGGTTCTATGGTTCTACAGACCTGAGTTGAAATCGCAGTCCCATAGTTAAGCAGAATCTCATCCCTGACCCCAAGAACCTTGGGAGTGCAGGGTCCTGTTTGCAGCTCTGTTACTAACGTTTCACTTGGGACTCTTTGCTGAATGGCTAGTGGATGGCCCAACAGCATGAGTTAAGGGTTTCCCAGACTAGTCATCCTTGCTTCTCTGAATAACAGGCTTAAAGCTGGGCTCAGGGGCCTCGGAGAGGGGAGACCAATATCGTTGCCTTCAAGGAAGATGACAAGTGCTCACATTCCCACATTTTTCACACCTGCCATTTTGGAAAACCCCAAATGAGTAACGACTTCTCCCTTGCCTTATCTTGTCTGGTTTCCTCCTTAGCTGGAATTCAGCCTGAATGGTTCATAATGCATTGTACTTCCAGGTAAACCTGGGGAGGAGAGCATTAGCTCCACTTTATTCGTTAGAGCGAAGTAAATAAATGTTCCCACAAAGCTCTAGGGACAGTATGGACAGCCTCAAGCAACTCAAGTGTCCATCCCTTGGCCTTCCCCTACCCTCAGGCAGAAGAAAGACTTCAGCCCCCTGGACAGGGTCAGCCATGGAACCATAAGAAGCAGCATTCCTCTTAGTGATATGATTCCTATATTTCTAAGCCTCAACTTCCTCATGTGAAAATGGAGATGGTAATGGTACCCTCTTGGCAGAGTTGTGATGAGGTTTTAATGAGATAATCCATGTAAAGCTCAGAGCCTAGTACACACATGGCAGACTCCCAATGTGTCAGCTGTCACCATCATCATCACAGGCTCTGTCTCAACCATCATCATTGCCTCCACTGTCTGCAGACCCCCAGTCTTCTCTAACAACTTGACAACTAGAGCAATCTTGCACATAAGACCCAGCCCAGCCCTCTGTCAGGTTAGGGAGATGGTTACCTGGCAGATATGCCTTCTTTGTCCAGCTGACAACACTTGTCCTTCAATGTACTGTCAACAGAGAAAGGGCTCCTAGGAGCTCCTCCACGCCAGGTCCGATTTTTGTAAACGTTCTGTGTTTGCATAAGAAAGCATCTAATTTTTGGGTACAGGCTCCATATACCACACTTATCAATGAAGTTATTTAATTCTTTTCCGCCTTTAGAAATTTTGCTTGCTTTATTCATAATTTAGGCAGAGATCCAATAGGATGGTGGTGTTATCTATCTTTCCCTATAATGCCATCAGACATTGCTTTATATGTTTTGCAGAAATTTTATTAAGTGAATACAAATTGGAATTGTTGTGTTTTCCTGGGAGACTGAACAATGTATCATAAGGTAGTAGCTCTATTTCTGTTAATGCTTTTTTTGGTATTATATGCTATTTTTCCTGACATTAATATAGCTACCGTGCATTCTATTGGTTCTTAATTGCATAGTCTGCCTTTTCCACCTCTTCATACCTAAATGTGTACATCCTCATTTTTTAGGTGGGTTTCTCATACACATAAGTTTGAATACCTTTAAAAAAAATTGGATCTCACAATCCATGTCTTGTAAGTTTAGTCCATTTATATTTATTGTGATTACAGATATATAGCATTTATTTACTCCATTTTACTTTTTACGATTTGTCCACTTTTACTACATTCCCCTCCTTTCTTGCCACTCCTTTTTTAGAGTTTATTTTTTCCTAGCTGTGTGACTTTGCACAAGTCACCCAACCTCTCAGTACCCTCACCTGTAAAAGTAAACATAGTAATAGTGGCCCACATCAATGAAACATAATGAGGATTGAATGAGTTACTATATGTAAAATTTTAGAATAGATTCTGACATATCATAAGCATGGTTTTTGTGCTTATAGTTTCTTATTTCATTTTCCCCCTTTTTACCTTAGAATTTATGCACCATTTCTACTTTTTCAGTGATTTTCCTTGGACATTCACCATGGATACTTAGCAAAGTCTAAGGCAACCTCACAACGCCCTTGGAACCAATGCAAGAGCCTGAAAACTATGCCTCTTCTGACTTTGATGTTTCTGCTCAGAATTTTGGGTTTGCCTTTTCTAGAAACTCTTATGAATTAGAAATGTTGTTTTATTTTATGCAAATATTTTTCCTATTAAAAATAATTGTGCACCAACTCTGTGCCAGATACTGTTATCAGCTTTGAGGGTACAGACAAGGCTTTTTAGCTTTACTGACTTTGTTCTTCACCATCCCTTCTGGAGCTCACACATTATTTCAGAGGTCATTTTTCTTCTTCTTACAGTACATGCTTAATTATTTCCCAAGGGTAGGTGGGAAGGTAATAAATTCACTTTATTTTTATTTATCTAACATATCTTTATTTTGCCTTGTTTCTGAAAGATGATTTTGCTGAATTCATAGTTGTAGGCTAACATTTACTTTTTCTCAGGATTTTGAAGTTATGATTCCACTTTCTTTGCTTCCATTTTGGCTTTTTCCATTTTGGTATTTTCTGCCAAATGAATTGTCATCCCTTTGCAGGTGTTTTTTCTCCTCATATATCTCTTTAAGTTTTGCACCTTTCCCTTTGGTTTTCTGCACTTTTACCAAAGGTGACAAAGAGTGGATTTTTTTTTTTTAATTTCGCTGTCATTAATATAATTCACCATAATGAACATCTTTGTGTGTGTGTGTGTGTGTGTGTTTTAACCGTGTGAGTAGAATTTACGTGTTCAAATTGTCTTCTTGAAAGTCTGCCTTGTTTTAATTTACTTTCGATTACTTACCCCTGGAAATTTTTTGAGGGCATGTATCATTTACATTCCAACAGTCCTTGTGAGTATTAAGTACCCCCAAGCAATTGTTTTCAGGTTGCTGTTGCAAGAAACAGCCCAAAGAGTGGATTTTATTTCCATTTATTCTTCTTGGGATGCAGTGTGCTTCGTACATGTGTGGATTCATGTCTTCTATCAATGTTGTAAAACCCTGGCCATTAACTCTTAAAATGTTATCTCATCTCATTTCGGGGTCTTTTCCTCTTCTGGGACTCCAGATAGATTTATATTAAACCCTTTCACTCAAATGTCTATATCTTTTCATCTTTCTTATGTTTCTTCTCCTTTATTCTCCATGGTATCTTATGGGTCATTGCTTGAAGTCTATCTTCCTGTTCATTAATTCTTTCCTCAGCTGTGCCCAATTTGATTTTAACATAGAGACTAAAATTTTACCCTTCATTTCAAAAATTTCTATCTGGTTCTTTGCTCAGTCTGCCTGTTTCTGCTTCCTCATTTTGTAATTCCATTTTCTTATTTTAAATGTTCCTAACACTATTATATGCTATTCTTCTTGTAATAATTCTAGCATTTCATCCCTTGGGATCATAAATCTGAATGTGTTTTTTCTGCAGATTTTCACTCATGGTGGTTTGTTCTGGTAATTGTTGGTAATGTGCTCAGAGAGGTGGCCCTTACTGTAGGCACCAGGATGGAAAATACTTTTCTCAAAAGATGATTTTCATTCACTTCTGCCCTGAGCCTGGGGAAGCCACCTCTCAGGGTGACTCTGTCTCCCTTCCACATCCCCAGGCTTAACCTGGAGTCTCAAGGTTAATTTTTCTCCTTGCTGCTAGACCAGACTACCCCCTGAAATGAAGCTTTTCTGCATTTGTGGTTCACAGCTCAGAGGTATTGTTTTGTTTTTTAATTTATTTTTATTTTTTTAACATCTTTATTGGAGTATAATTGTTTTAAAATTGTGTGTTACTTTCTGCTGCAGCTATACATATACATATATCCCCATATCTCTTCTCTCTTGTGTCTCCCTTCCACTCTCCCTATCCCACCCATCTAAGTGGGCACAAAGCACGAAGCTTATTTCCCTGTGCTGTGCATCTGCTTCCCACTAGCTATCTATTTTCCGTTTGGTAGTGTATATATGTCCATATATGTCCATGTCACTCTCTCACTTCATCCCAACTTACCCTTCCCCCACCCTGTGTCATGTCCATTCTCTACATCTGTATCTTTATTCCTGTCCTGCCCCTAGGTTCTTCAGAACCATTTTTATTTATGTTTTTGGATTCAACATATATGTGTTAGCATATATTTGTTTTTTTCTTTCTGACTTACTTCACTCTGTCTGACAGTCTCTAGGTCCAACCACCTCACTACAAATAACTCAATTTTGTTTCTTTTTATGGCTGAGTAATATTCCATTGTATATATATACCACATCTTCTTTATCCATTCATCTGTTGAGAGACACTTAGGTTGCTTTCATGTCCTGGCTATTTTAAATAGAGCTGCAAGGAACATTGTGGTACATGACTCTTTTTGGATTATGGTTTTCTCAGGCTATATGCTTTGTAGTATAGTCTGAAGTCAGGGATCCTGATTCCTCCAGCTCCATTTTTCTTTCTCAAGATTGCTCTTGCTATTTGGAGCCTTTTGTGTTTCAATACAAGTTGTGAAATTTTTTGTTCTACTTCTGTAAAAAATGCCATTGGTAGTTTGATAGGGATTACATTGAATCTGTAGTTTGCTTTGGGTAGTATAGTCATTTTCACAATATTGATTCTTCCAATCTAAGAACATGGTATATCTCTCCATCTGTTTGTATCATTTTTAATTTCTTTTATTAGTGTCTTATAGTTTTCTGCATACAGGTCTTTTGTCTCCTTAGGTAGGTTTATTCCTAGGTATTTTATTCTCTTTGTTGCAATGGTAAACGGGAGTGTTTCCTTAATTTCTCTTTCAGATTTTTCATCATTAGTGTATAGGAATGCAAGAGATTTCTGTGCATTAACTTTGTATCCTGCTACTTTACCAGATTCATTGATTAGCTCTAGTAGTTTTCTGGTAGCATCCTTAGGATTCTCTATGTATAATTTCACGTCATCTGCAAACAGTGACAGTTTTACTTCTTTTCGGATTTGGATTCCTTTTATTTCTTTTCTTCTCTGATTGCTGTGGCTAAAACTTCCAAAACTGTGTTGAATAATAGTGGTGAGAGTGGGCAACCTAGCCATATTCCTGATCTTAGAGGAAATGGTTTCAGTTTTTCACTATTGAGAATGATGTCGGCTGTGGGTTTGTCATATATGGCCTTTATTATGTTGAGGTAAGTTCCCTTTATGCCTATTTTCTGGAGGGTTTTTATGATAAATGTGTGTTGAATTTTGTCAAAAGCTTTTTCTGCATCTATTTAGATGACCATATGGTTTTTCTCCTTCAATTTGTTAATATGGTTTATCACAGTGATTGACTTGCATATATTGAAGAATCCTTGCATTCCTGGAATAAACCCCACTTAATCATGGTGTATGCTCCTTTTAATGTGCTTTTGGATTCTCTCTGCTAGTATTTTGTTGAGGATTTTTTCATCTATGTTCATCAGTCATATTGGTCTGTAGTTTTCTTTCTTTTTGACATCTTTGTCTGGTTTTGGTATCAGGGTGATGGTGGCCTTGTAGAATGGGTTTGGCAGTCTTCCTCCCTCTGCTATATTTTGTAAGAGTTCAAGAAAGATAGGTGTCAGCTCTTCTCTAAATATTTGATAGAATTTGCCTGTGAAGCCATATGATCCTGAGCTTTGGTTTGTTGGAAGATTTTTAATCACAGTCTCAATTTCAGTGCTTATGATTGGTCGTTTATATTTTCTATTTCTTCCTGGTTCAGTCTCAGAAGGTTGTGCATTTCTAAGAATTTGTCTGTTTCTTCCATGCTGTCCATTTTATTGGTATGTAGTTTGTTGTCGTAATCTCTCTTGATCCTTTGTGTTTCTGCTGTGTCATTTGTTACTTCTCCTTTTTCATTTCTAATTCTATTGATCTGAGTCTTCTCCGTTTTATGGTTGATGAGTCTGGCTAATGGTTTATCAATTTTGTTTATCTTCTTAAAGCACCAGCTTTTCGTTTTATTGATCTTTGTTATTGTTTTCTTCATTTCTTTTTCATTTATTTCTGATCTGATCTTTATGATTTCTTTCCTTCTGCTAACTTTGGGGGTATTTTTGTTCTTCTTTCTCTAATTACTTTATGTGTAAGATTAGGTTGTTTATTTGACATGCTTCTTGAGGTAAGATTATATTGTTATAAACTTCCCTCTTAAATCTGCTTTTGCTGCATCCCATAGGTTTTGGGTCATCGTGTTTTCCTTATCATTTGTTTCTAGGTATTTTTTAATTTCCTCTTTGATTTATTTAGTTATCTCTTGGTTATTTAGTAGTGCATTGTTTAGCCTCCATGTGTTTTTTTTTAACAGATTTTTTCCTGTAATTGATATCTTATCTCATAGCATTGTTGTCAGAAAAGATACTTGATATGGTTTCAGTTTTTGTAAGTTTACCAAGGCTTGATTTGTGACCCAGATATGGTCTATCCTGGAGAATGTTCCATGAGTACTTGTTAAGAAAGTGCATTCTGTTGTTTTAGGTTTTGTTTTTCTACTTTCCCTTTTTAAGACCCCTTCAAGTTTTCCATGCAAGACAAGGGAGGCAATAAAAATTATATTTTATGCAAGAACCAATTGTTTTGTAGCTGGAAGGTCCCCAGGGTATCTCTCCATTTCTCATTGTAATCATCCTTTATTAAACATTAAAGGGAAATGTAATCATGTGTGTGACATCATTGACAAAAAACTGGTAATGAATTACATTCCAGATGATTCCAAATGAAGCTTTTTTCTGTTTCCCTCTGCTCACACTTTTTTTTATCACCTATTACATAATATCAGCGTTTAAAAGTGATAGTATGAGGCTGTAGGATCCACTAAGATAGAGTAGTTTAGAAGTATAGAAGGAGAGGATTTCTCCCATGTTATTCGCCAATGTTTCATATACGATCACCCCTGGCATGTAGTAGATGTTCACTGAGTATTTATTATCTACTAAATGGATAGTAGGTTGGCTTTCCAAGCCTGTGAAGAAGAAAATTGTGAATTCCCATGTGCCCTCTCCCAACCCCACCACCCACTGCCACCCCCCCCACACACACACACACATGCACACAAACACACAATGCTAGTATTTGGGAGAAATTCAGTATAATTTCAATACCTTTTTGACATTCTGAGTGTCTACTATGTCTTTCTTTAGGCTGTGCACACCCACAGGAGAGGAGCTGCATTCTATCATGTGATATGACTGTTCCTAGGTTTGTCTCACTGGGAATGCCCTCCACAAATTAATGTCACCACTTGTTTTTTAAGTGTTGTATGGAGCAGAGGTTCCCACACCTGAATGTCTATCAGAATCACCCGGAAGGCTTGTTCAGACACAAATTACTGGCCCCACTCTCAGAGTTTCTGATTCTGTAAGTCCTGGGTGGGGCCCAAGAATTTGCAAGTCTAACAGGTTCTGTGCTGCTGCCAGCCAGCATCCACACTTCAAGGACACCTGATCTAGGGTTTTCTCATGCAGCCATTCATTTAAATCTGAGAAACCTGTATGACTCCCAAGAGGAAAACCAATGCTTGCACTTTTCTATACTTTCTGTAATGGGGGCTTATTTACTTTATCGATTAAAAATCCATTTAACACATACTAAACGCATACATACCCACAGTACCAGGCCCTTCTGGATCATTCTAAAGCTTCTTCCATGGTTTTGGGCTTACTGAAAATTATTAATTTAAAAACAAAGGGCCAAAGCCAGCCTAGGAGAAGCAAGTTTGATGGGTACAAATTGCAAGTTCTCATATGCAAATGCGTAATAATAAGTTGTTTCAGCAGCACATCTTTTATCCCATCCCTTCTGGAAGGATGACACCTCCTGCCTCGTTTTATTGAGAAGATTGATGGTCTAGGGTAGGGATACAGACAAAGCTCTCAGTGTTTCCTTCCATCCACTCCTCATCCCTGAGCATGACCATTGTAATAAATGCAGTGTAAAAGATGGGGCTGTCAGCATAATTAGTTCTCCAGCAGCAAGACAGTTGGTGATTTATAGACAAGTATCCATGTGCCCCTTTGTTCTTAACCTATAGTCAATAGTGAAATGAGAAAGTCCAATGGAGATCCATGGACAAACCAGTTTCATTGTCTTATAGACAGAGTATCACATGTCACTATAATATTATTAACATCCAGGAAAAAAAAGAGGTATTGTAAGAATCTTCCCTCATTTTTCTTTGACCATTTACTATATCTGAACCCTAGCACATTAGCACACTTCTCAGAAGTTATGTCTCTCCTCTCCTTTTCCCACCAGGCCTCCCTTTCTTCTTTTCCCAGATTGAAGACTCACCTGTATAGAAGGCTCCTCCCTGTTGGCACAGAGTATGAAGGTTTTGCCCACATGCTGATAGAGTCCGGTGTCTTCTGTCCACACCATGCTGCTGAGGGCCACACTGTCCCCTCCCTCCAGCTGAGATGAAAAAGGTTTTAAAATGAAGCAGCTCAAATCCAGTCTGAAGCCACAAAGGGACATCTGAGCAGGCAGAGGCTCTTCCTCCCTCTGTCCTCCCCTGATCGCATGGTCTCTTGCCCCAGGTATACAGTCAGGAGAGTTCGGGATGTCCCCTGCTGGATCCAGAGCTCACTTGTGTGCTGTAGCAATTGGGTGATAAGACGAAAGAATAGCAAACCAAAATAAAACTTTTACTACTGCTAAGGCAGTCTGGAGAACATGGTTTAGGGGTTCAGCTACAGGGAGCGTCCTAATTCTTAGCCCCCAAATGAACTTACCCAGGGTCATCACAAGCAGAAGAGCCAGAAATGGAGCAAGGTGAAGACAGAACTAGGCCATCCGACACACTGCCTTTTCCAAACTCACCAGTGATTCTTGTTGAGAGATGGAGGGAGGCCTTAGGTGTTACAGCCATAAATGTCCCTTCCCTTGGAAATATGAAACCAAGGGAAGGAGGTTCCACTTCGTCTACAACTTCTGATTGGAGTGTATAGCAACTCACATCCTTTGAGACATCCACTGCAGTGTTACCTCTTCTGCCAAGAGAGCTGGGGCCAGGCAGAGCTGCTGTGGACCATTTCACAAAGAAAGAGGCACACTGCCTTTGTTGTGTGTGGCAACAAGGAGGGTGAAGTCTCGTGGAGGAGTGTCACAAAGACTTCCTTGAGATTGTGTGTATCAGTTCCTAGTGTTGGGGATGCACAGGTCCCTCTGTGCAAACAGGAGCCCCTATCAGCAGGGGAGGGAAATGAGTCCCAGCTCTCTGTCTACATGTGCCCCCTCGAGGCCCCTGCCAACCCAGACTAGCATCAGTGTCCCTCTCAGATTTCCTGTCCTCACCCCCTTGGTCCCTCAAACCAGCCCATTTGCTTTCATCTCAAAGGAAAGAAAAAATCTCATTTGTCTTGACCTGGTGTCCATTGGGCCTCTGAGATAGGGGTTAGTCTGTTTTTAGGACCAGAAGGGAGACTCTCCACGTGATTTGAAACGGAAATAGAACTTCCAAGAAAGAAACAGTGATGGGGTAGATGGAGATTGTGCAAAGGAGAAAGGAGGGAGTCAGAAGGAGGGTCTCCATCACCGGGCAAAGATCTTCTAGGAAGCTGGGCAGCGTGTCCTGGGCCTGGTTGAGATTGGCAGCTGCCTCCAAAAACAGTCCAGGAGGGCTTCCTCTTTTTGGAACTATCACTTTGAAGTCACTCACAGCCTGCAGCAGCCTCTGGGCTCCTCTCTCTAAACTCACTAGTGGGAGGGGAAGTTTGCCCCTCCTGGTGCAAGCTTTGAGCATCTCCTGGGTTGCTTAGCAGTCAGGGTGTAGAAGGGTGTGGAGTGCAGTGACCAGGAACGCCCCAGAGTCTCTCCTCACTGCTTTACAAGGAAGGGACTCTGATCTCCCAGGCCATGTCCGTGTCCCAGGATCCCACACTTTGATAAAGAAACTTTAGAATGATGGACGGGGAAATGTGTTGAGGAAAAAAAGCCCCCTTGTTTATCTATTGTCTAACACCAAAATCCACACTTTTTTCTTGTTTTATCTCTTCTTTGTCACAGTTGCATTGCGATTGTCGCAATTCATCATTTCCATCTTGTCCACGATGTGGCACCTGGAGGAGAAAACCCTCAGAGCCTTGCAATTCGCAGTGCTCATGTAGATGACTGAATGGATTTGTGTCTTTAATTAAGGTGGTGTTCCTGGGAATGCACCGGTTAAACCGCAGAGCAGAATATAACATTGCCCATACGAGAGAGTGCTTTTCCTTTTAATTACAGCTGCAAGGGTGACAGTTAAGCAAGTATTTTCCATGTATTCAGACAACCGCTGTGACTGTGACTCAGGAATCCTGGTTGCACTGTTTGTCTCCTCAAACGGCTCTTGGGCCTTTGCCTTGTGGTCAAATAGAAATTTACAATCTATTCTAAGATTGCATGCATGAGAATTATAGGCATTTTCTAAAATAAAAACCGTATCTCCATATGTAAGTATGATTGCATTCCTAGTAGCTCACATTATAGTAATAGTGGAAAAACTTTTTCTATTATAAGTTTATTTTTGATCAATAATTACTCACTCTGAAAATGTCTTTGGGGCCAAAATAATTTCCTGTTGATCTTGACCAGAAAACAAACTATTTTTCTTTCCTTTTTAAATGCTTTCACAACTTAATCCATTTAGCCATCTTGGGAATAATAAAAAACCAAAGGAGAAAAACAAAATACAGTAGTCATTGTTCTGTTTCGTATTCACATAATTCAGAAACCAGTCAAAACTACAGCTCCCAGTGGGGACTGTGGGGATGGAATCCCAACACATGGAAGGAAGGAGAGGTCCCATCTGGGTAAAGAATTGCAAAGCTTCTCTTGAGGACTTGAATTTGCTTTGACATTGGGCCATTGTACATAATAAAATTCTGATCTTACCCTGGCTGGCCCTGTGCACATTGTTTGACCAAATTAATTCCTCATTGAAATTAATACATTCTTCTCATAGCACAGGAGGGAAAACACAAGTTTTCTCTCATCTTATGCCAGGGTCAACAACCCAGTCAGGATGAAAACATCTTCGTCTGGCTGAGTGGCTGACGTTCATGTCTCTGCTTCAATTCGATTGTTTAGTCTTTCCTTTGATTCCATATCATGTAATCCAATTAAACTCCACCAATATTTTTGGACCCCCTTTTCTAGGCAAGAAAGTGTCCTCAGAGCAGACCAAGAAGCTCCTGGAAGACTTGAGAGTCTGATAAAATCGACCATGAGCATACACTCCCAAGGTTTTCCCTGTTGAAATTTAAGATGAAGATGAAGTCTGGATTGCAGTCTTTGTCATTAGCTGAGTGGAAGCCTGACTTGAGAGCCTAAGAGCCACCTAACCAATTACATGAGTCATGAACTCCACAGCATCCTTCCTTGTTACAAATTAAAGAATTGCATCACACCTCCCTCTCTTAATTGCAGACAAGCTCTGGGGAGATTGATGCCAGCCCACCAGCTCCCTAGTGTAGATTCCATTTTCATATCAAGAAGGGACGTACCCTGAAGTGTGAAACTTACACATGCTGTCTGCCATGCTTAACTGATGTCACTGCAGATACTCCGCCTATGATCTGAGAGGTGACACACATGCACATACTCATGTATTTGTGTGAATACTCATAGCACGCACCTACACACATGTACACACCCTCCTGTGCTTGAGTACATGCTACTGAAGTTGTTCTCAGGACACTCTGGCATCTGAGTCCTTGCCTGTTCACTCCCACCCTGACCCACAATTTTGACCCTGTGGTTCTTTCTTGTTCAAAATTAACTTGCATGGGACTGTTTCCCATAGATCTTGGAAAAGCTGTTTGTCACAGACCTGTGTTTATGATGTCTAAGATGACCCTGCTGGTCCCATCATACATAAAATATAAGCTTGGAGCTATTTCCCAGTGGGGCAACTTGGCAGGATCCCCACGATGACCGGTTGACAGTCTATTTCCATGGGAAAAAGCAAAGAGACCTGGGCCACCAAGCCTGCAGTGTGTGAGTTTTAGATCTGACACTCCCTTGCCTATGTTTACCATTGAGGAGCAGCTGAGCCTGGTGGATGGGACCCAGGGCTGAAGCCAGAGACTTGAAGGGTTATGTTCTACTTCGGTAGAAATAAGACTGAATTGATGCCCTGCCATTAGGCCGTAGCGCTGCTAGGATTGCATCGATCTTCCTGTTTGTACTGTTTGTAACTATGGCCCCATCTTAAGTATTCCTAATTGAAAAACAAAGCCTCAGGAAACCGAAACTTAACCAGCCGCTCTCGCTTCTGTAACTATGCTTGCTGAACCCCCTTTTGCAACCATCCAACCAATCAGACGGTGACTAGTGTCTTTGTTTAAAAGTTAACCAATCAGTGACTAGTGTCTTTGTTTAAAAGTTAGCCAATCAGTACTCCCCACCCCTGGAAAGCCCCGCAGAAGGTCCCGAGCTTGTTTGTACCTGTCTATAAAAGAGCTGTACTAAACTCCATCGGGACCTCTTAGCGTCACCGGCAACGAGTGCGCGGAGGTCCAGGTTCGAACCTGCAATAAATGACCCTTGCCGTTTGGCTTTGACTCTTGTCTCTGGTGGTCTTGTGGAGGGGTCTCGTGACCGTGGGCATTTCAGACTCAAGTCCAGCGTTCATCCTTGGCCGAGTCTAGCATCCTTAGCTGTGTTATCAGAACTGGACACTGCTTGCTTAGCCATGGAAGCAGGGCAGGTGGGAGGTGCTTTAATCTGATATTGTGTCTCACTTGCTCTACCCTTAAGCACTTACAGTTTTATAAAACATCCTATCGTCATAATTATCATTATAATTGGTTCCTAGCGATCCAAGTGAGTGCTCCTAGGACCCAGGAAAGGGGGAAACACATTGTCCTGGGCTTTATCTGATCAAACTGACTTTAAATGTTGGGAGGAAGGGGACAGGATGGTGGAGTTGTTTGGCTGGGATTCTTTCTTGTTTCATGAGCACCATTTTATGTGTCTTTGCACACTCTCTTAGCTACATAAACCAACACACAAGAGAGAAAAAGTGTAGGAGAGGTTGTATTTGAGCACATGTGGGTTAATTCAGCTCAACCTGTGATGTTCCCAGACCAGGAGTTGGTCTGTTCGAGGCCACCTGGGAGAGACCTCACAGAATATGCCCCTGAGGTTTTACCTCCCCTCCCCTCCCAGTTCCGAGAGGGACCCTCTCTGTGACAGGATCCAGCTCTCCAGTGAGAATTCTTAGAAGCTTCCACGTACCACAGCCTCGGGAAACACGTGTAAGTTCGTGCTTTGCAACACTGGTCTGTGAACATACCAAAACACACTGACTACACCTCATCGGGGGCTCCGGCAAATGCAAGAAATCCACCCTTTCATGGGACACGCGTGGCAATTAAAACCAGTTTTCTCCAAGGAAACCGATTGGCAAGTCAATGAGTGAACTGTACACTATAATAAGAGAATTGTTTCAGAGACTGAGCCAGATCAATTGCTGTTTTGGCACCAAGTACAGAGAACCACAACTTGTAAACCCAGAAAAGCTCTGACCCACAGACACCACATGGGTGCCGGCCAACGGGTCCATGAAATTTCCCTAAAAGTCCTAATTAGCTACAACTCTGACCATCTCAGGATCTATGTGCCAGGAATGGAGATGCTTGTTCTCTGGGAATTAATAAATTAACACCTGGTAAGAATCAGGAACGACTGACATGTCATCAAAATCTAAACTCCTTAAAAACACAAGGCTTCCCCAACCTGATTGAAGTACCAGGAACACTGCATGTATGAGGCTCATGCTAAGACCGTGTTCTAGGTCATGATGATGGTTGAGCTGGAATAGCCTCACATTCTTCTCACGTGGATTAATAATCATGGTGATGAGGAACACAGAAGATGAAAAGGAGCCATCCTAGTGGACTCCTTGGCACCAGGGAAATTGTGTTCAGTGGTTGAACTAGAGCAAACCACCTCCCTTGTTGCCAGAAGAATTGCCCAGCATGTTCCCCAGCTGTCCTCCGATGCTGGGCCCAGGCACACGAGTGGTGCTATGCTGACTGGACACATCTGAGCCTCCTGTGCTGGGGAGGACTGTCCACTGGAGTCCTGAGACCCTGTGATGGTTAATTCTATGTGTCAACTTGATAGGGCCATGATACCCAGGTATCAATCAAACACTAGTCTAGATGTCATGGTGAAGGTATTTTTATGTGATTAACATTTATATCAATGGCCTTTGAGTAGAGCACATCACCCTGCGTAGTGGGAGGGCCTCATCCAATCAGTTGAAGACATTAAGAGAAAAAGACTCGCCACCCCCCAAGGAAGAGGGAATTTTGCCTCCATATGGTGTTTTGTTTTGTTTTTTAATAACGAAGTATAGTTGATTTACAATGTTGTGTTAATTTCTGCTGAAAAGCAAAGTGATTCAGTTATTTATATACATACATCTAAATGGTTGAGTAATAATCCATAAATCCATCATGGTTTATCACAGAATATTGAATATAGTTCCCTGTTCTGTACAGTAGCACCTTGCTGTTTATCCATCCTATATATAATAGTTTGCATCTGCTAATCCCCAATTCCCACTTTATCCCTTCCCCACCTACCCTCCCCCTTGGCAACCACAGGTCTGTTCTCTATGTCTGTGAGTCTGTTTCTGTTTCATAGATAAGTTCATTCGTGCCATATTTTAGATTCCACATATAAGTGATAACATATGGTATTTTTCCTTCTCTTTCTGACTTACTTCACTTAGTATGATCATTTCTGTCTATTCATGTTGCTGTAAATGGCATTATTTCATTCTTTTTTATGGCTGAGTAATATTCCATTGTGTGGTGTGTGTGTGTGTGTGTGTGTGTGTGTGTGTGTGTGTGTGTGTGTGTACACCACATCTTCTTTATACATTCATCTGTCAATGGACATTTAGCTTGTTTCTATGTCTTGGCTATTGTAAACAATGCTATTGTGAATATAGAGGTGCAAGTACCTTTTTGAATTGAGTTTTCAAATGGCCTTTGGACTTCAGATCACATCATAAATGTTCCTTGGGTCTCTAGACTGCGTGCTTACTCTGCAGATTTAGGACTTGCCAGCCTCACAATCTCAGATAGAGAGATAGATAGAGCGAGATACATTTAGAGACACAGATACAGATACTGACATAGACATCCTACCGGTTCTGTTTCTCTGGAGGACCCGAACTGATACAGACACCACAGCCATGTTACTGGCCTTCTCTGAGGGTGTTTCTCCTTGGGATCTCCCTACCAGCCTTCACCCCATCTTGGTGAAGTTTGCTTTGGCTGCAGGAATGCCTCTGTGTTCTGAACCAGTCTCTGACTACAGCAGGAGGCTCTGAAGGAGACACCACCCCCTGGAACACCATCTCTAGGTTCTGAAATTATCCCAAAATCCAATTCCATTTTGTCCCTCCCTCAACTTCTCAGAGACCCCAGAATGTTGGCAACCAGAGTCTAGGACACATGGGTATGGTATCTGTGGCATGGGGCATTTCCTTCCTGGCTTCTGCCACCATCCTCCCTTCTCCGATGCTGTTTTTAGTGAAGTTGGGTTTTCCTTCAACCAGAACTATGCCCAGACTCATAATTTTTGCCCAGGCTCATAATTTGGAGCATAAGACTAACACTGTAGTGTTTAATTTTAAAAAAGTTTATATGAAAATAAATGCCAAAATTTTAATATTCAAGCACTTTGCTAATTTAAGAGTTAACTTGAACCCAAAGTCTCAGTTATCGTTATTCTGCCCTAAAGGCCGTCCACCATGAGCAAAGACAATAAGAGTTTTGTCCCCTGCAAGATCCCCATTTGTCACAGAGCTTGTAATATGGTTGGACATCTGCTCCTCTCCTTCTGCCATATGTTTGTGTTTTCCATTTGCTGGTGCTTTGGCTGCACTTGGTCAGATGGAAGCTTCCATCCAAATAGTCCATTTGGATGTGTCAATTGCCCAAGCTGAAGACTGTTAGGCTCTGAGATAGCATCACAGAATTCAGGATGAACGGAATAAATGAAACATCTGATGTGGAAATATGTTGTTGGAACGTGTCCAGTCACAAATTAAAGCTCATCTGAGCCTGTGATTCCTCTGGCAGAGGAGAAAGAAACAGGGCATGTGGGGGTGATGGGGCCGCCGTGGGGTGGGAAAGGGATGCCAGGGCAAAGACGGGTCTGGGTGCTTGGGGCAGATGCTGCCTGGTCACCTCTTGCAGAGGGACTGTCATGCCCAGTGAGGGCAGAGTGTCCAGGGGTGGCGGGACTGCAGGGCAACAAGAGTTCAAACATCCCAGGGACGTCTCTGCTCAGCCAAGTACAAGATGACTGGACCTGGGTGAGTCACTTTTGGGCTGGATGGAAAAGAGTTTACATCTGACTGTGTCTCATTTTCAAGGAACTCAGGCAAGGCATTTAATCACTTGGATCCTCGGTTTCCTCTTCTCTCAAATGGGACAAATAGTTCCTACTTCGTGGGATTGTTGGGAGAAGTCAAGGACACTGGAAGGAGTCTGGCAAGTGCCTAACAACCATGCAGTAGGTGGGAGTATCTTTATCTTTATCTTGGATGCATCAGAGAGATGTATCCACCTTACAATGAGGATGCCTTGAAGGGGAAGAAAGTGAGTATGTGAGACTGTGCAGAAGGGGGTGAGGGGAGGAAAATACTTTTAATCTACCCATCTTAGGTTCTCCAGCTGGGGACCCATAATGAGATGGACCAAAGACAGGTTAACTAAGAGAAAAACAAGCATGTGCCTTTGGCATGCGCACATGGGAGCACCCAGCGATAAGCGACCCAAAGGGATGGATAGAACTTGGGCTTAAAACCAACAGAATAAAAGGAGTTTGGGGTTTCTGGGTGGGGGAGTCAAGTTATGGGAGGCTGACTGGAAAAAGCATGGTAAACAAGGGTTGTTTAGTGAGGTGTGTTTTGCAGATGAAGCTGGTGCCTTCTCCATAGATAAGGGTTGTGAAGAGCCCTCCTCTTCCTGGTGTGGGAGAGTGACACATCTCCGCCAATGGGAATTTCCTTTATAAAAGAAAATTTCCTTTACAAAAGGGGAATCTGTGACCTGTTTTTAGTGTGTGCTGGTTCTCAGTGGCTTTTAGCTCAAAATAATCCATGTGCCAAGAGGCATATTTGGGAGTGGCAAATTTTGGTACCTCTCAAACACTTGGGGGCTTTGTGGCTGCTTCTGCATTTATTCTGTACCTGTTCCCTGGAGGCTCTGTCCAACTGTACTGTAAACTTCTCAGGGTTAGGGTTAGGGTTAGGGTTAGGGTTAGAAAATTTCCTTTACAATAGGGGAATCCATGCCCCGCCTGTGTCCCCTCCAACTGGTGCCCCAGCACCCCTCCACGACTTAGCAGGGACAGATCCTCCTGTTAACTAAAGAGGGTGCTATTATGGGGTGCTGGTGGAAGAGAAAGTCAGGGACTACTGGGGGCAACAGCTGGTAGGGCACGTCCTGAAAGTAGCAATACTGCCCTGAGACAAGCGAAGGAGGCGTGAGTGTCTGGAATGGAACCACTAGCCCCCTGACACTGTGGAAACAATGATGGGCTCCCAGGAGATGCCTGCTGGAGAGGAGACCCTGAGCTTGGAAGCTCCCCACATCTGAGTCTGAGTCTGAGTCTAGGCTGCATCCCTCCTAGTAGCACTGTCTGTAAGATGGGGATACCTTTGCACCCTCTGCAACAACCAGGCATCGTGGGAACCCCAGAAACGTGAACTGGGGCTGATGGCCAGGATGCAAGAACATCTTCTTTAAAAAAATTGAAGTACAATTTATTTGTAATATTATATTAGTTTCAGGTATAGAGCGTAGTGATTCAGTATTCATATAGAGTATAATGGCTGTATTCCCTGTGCTATACAATATATCCTTGTTGCTTATCTATTTTATACATAGTAAGTTGTATCTCGAGAACATCTGCTTGGGGTCTAACTTCTTATAACTGTCAGCAGTTCATCCTTGAAAGAATAATTGGTTAGGTGAAGAAGATTCTCAGGCACCATCTTCCGAGACTGTGTTCCACTGGATAAAATCATTTATAAAGGGGTGTCAGAGTCTTAACAGCCCACCTCTCCATGAAGTGCAGGCAGTTAAGAGAGAGAACTCTTGTCTCAAGGCACAGAGAGCTAGTGGTGGGATTCCAGGCATCAGCAGGAGAGTGGTTTTTGATAGAAAGACCCTCTACTCACGTGCCCTGGGCTCCTCCAGTCTTCCTGAGGGTGAGGCTGCAGGGGGAAAACTGTGAGGAGGATAAGGGTGGTTTTCCCAGGTTGTTAAAGGAGACAAAGGGAGTGGTCAGTGCACTGCGAGTGTCCAGTGAGGGGACTTCTCCTTGGTGGGCAGGCAGGTGTCCCCAGGGCAGAGTCCCTTTGGGCACAGTGTGGGTAGCATTGGTCTGTCTCCCCATAGATGCCTTCCCACTGGCCCTGCTCTCCTCGGGCTTGTCTTCCTGGCCTTGGATATTTAAGGTTGACCATGGCCTGACCTTGGCTAAGCAACCCTGTCCCTGTCATATATTTGTGGAGTGATGCCAGGTAGTAGCTGGCTTGTTACCTGCATGGCTGTGCAGCTCATGTTAAAAAGCTGTTTATTATTATGCGTTACCTATGCAGAGGTAATAAACGTCCATCTCGGAGCATGAGGTGGTGTTCAATGTGAAGAATTTAGTGCAGAGCAGGAGAGAGGAGGGACAGAATTACAAATGTGCTGCTGGCGTGACCTGTGGCCAAATCCCCAGCTTTGCCGAATCTCCGGCCTTGCCGGCAGGACCTCAGTGTACCAGAATTGCAAAGTTTCACCCCCCGAAACTCAATTTGTATTCCATCTCTCATGCCCTTACTTTCTCTTAGGCCTTAATTTTATAAGCGATTGCTTTGAAAAGGAGGGATGATCACCCATTCAGTGAGAGGCCATGCAATTCCTAATTGCCTTTCCAGAGAGTTCCTCCCGGCACACGTGGCCTCGCTTCTGTATCTTCATTATCTCCTCCCTCCGGCTGGTGGCTCCTGCTCTTCAACGATGGTCAGCACTCCCTCTCGCCAAGGCAGTCTTAGGCCCAGATCCACCCTCCTCACTGGTAACCAGGGGGCCTGCCTCTCCCCCATCCTCATCCCTCCTACTCACCAACTTCCTATCTGTTCTCCAATCCCACTGGCTGCCTGAAATTTGGAGCTTTTTAGATTTATTGGAGTACCATTGATATACAAACAATTGCATGCATCTTGATGTGTTTGGACACATGCAAACACCTGTGATACCATCTCCACAGTCAAGGTACCAAACCTCCAAAAACTTCCTCTTGTTTTTTATTTCTAGTTTGCTGTGTGTGTGTTTTGTTTTGTTTTTTGTAAGAACACTTAATATGAGATCTAACCTTCTAATATGTTTTGAGGTGCACAATGCCTTACTGCTCACTCTAGACATGATGTTAGAAATCTCTAGGGCTTTTCATTTCACATAACTAGAACTCGGTACTGCTTGACCATCACCTCCTCTCAGCCCCTGGCAACCACCATTCTACTCTCTGCTCCTATGAGTTTGACTGTTTTACATTCTAACTATAAGTGGGATCGCACGGTATTTGTCTTTCTGCGTCTGCCTTATTTCATTTAGCATAATGTCCTTCAGGTCCATCCATGTTATCACAAATGGGAGGATTTCCTAATTTTTTAAAAGGCTGAATAATTTTTCATTATATACATATCACAATTCCTTTATCCATGCATCTATCAATGGACATTGGCGTTGTTTCCATATCTTGGCTATTATGAATAATGATGCAATGAACATGGGAGTGTAGCTATCTCTTTGAGATCCTGATTTCAATCATTTTAGATATATTCCTAAAGGAGAAATTGCTGGATCCTATGGTAGCTCTAGTTTAAAATTTTTGAGGAACCCCCATGCTGTTTTCCATAGCAGCTGCACCAATTTCCATGCCCACCAACAGCGCACAAGGGCTCCCTTTTCTCTACATCCTACCCAGCACTTGTTATCTTTTGTTTTTGATAGTAGTCATCCTAACAGGTGTGAGGTGATATCTCACTGTGGTCTTGATTTGCATTTCCCTGATGATTAGTGACACTGAGCACATTTTCATGTGCCTGATGGCCATTCATATGTCTTCTCTGGAGAGATACTTATTCAAGTCCTTTGCCCGTTTCCCTTCCATCTTAATAGCCCACCTTCCTCTGCCCCAGGGCCTTAGCACCTCCTGTCGCCTCTTTCTGAAAGGCTCTTGCCTATATCTTCCCCTGACTGACTTCTTATTTTGGGGTTTCGTCTCAAACGTCACTCCTGACCACCCACTCTGGAACCATCCCCCCCCCCAGTACTTCCTGTCACATTATCTTGCTTTATTCTTCATGACACTTGTCACAAAGCTGACATCGTCCCTACTATGTATTTGGGAGTGGTCTGTTGCTGCTCCCTGGAAAAGAAGCTCGGAGCGCTCACAGAGCAGCCTGTCTTGCTGTGCTGTCTCCACATGCATGGAAGGTAAGAGCTTATTAATATTTGTTGTGATAATAAATGGATCTCTTTTTTTATGGCAATTCCTTTGCTTACCTTTCCCTCTATCTACTTCCCAGCCTCTCTCTGTTCGGAATCACTTTTTAAGATGAATGGTCTAAAGCAGAGCAATCTCACGGGCCTGTCAGTCTCCCGAGGTCCTTACTGAAATCAGTTCTGATTTGCAGGTCTGGGGGCAGAGCCTCTGCACTTCAGAAGAGCCCCAGTGAACTTGAGGCTGCATCTCTGACCCCACCCAGCCCCCAGTGGGACAGCTCATGCCAACGAGCTCCCCAGATGCTCACTCTGCTCTTAATCACAGAACCGCTGGTGTCAATCTTCACCGCCTTTCCTCAACCCTCTCTGTGCACCCCTGGCCTTCCCAACCCTAACCCCTGCTCCATGTAAACAAAAGGGGTCCAACCAGCACCCACGTGAGGCAGCACAGCAGGCTCAGGGCATGCGAATCCCACCGCCTTGCTACCTCTCCTTCTTCCCCGTTTTTGCAAGGTTGTTACAGGCCTTTTTTGGAAACCCAGGGCCCCAGGAGACAGCAGCAGCCCCGTCCCATGGAACCCCGGCTTGGGCACTTCTCTCTCTTCTTCTGCAGTGGCACCTTCAAGGTAACCCTTGGTGAAGGTGTCCAAGAGACAGGTACCCACAGCACCCGCTCCCTCCTGGGTCCCAGCCTGATCTCTGGACATTTCTGCTCATGGGCTCACCCTTTCCTTTACCAGCACGATTGGCAGCTCCAACTCCTATTCTAAATCTAAAGAAAAAGAAGAAGGAAGTGGAGAAGGAAGGAAGGGGTGGGTGGAGGAAATCTTGGGATGCTTCCTTTGACCTCTCTTTCTTGTCCATGCCCAGTGTTTCCAGGATTGTCAACTTCAGAGGTTGGTTATGGGCTGCTAAGCCATATTCTGGGGTCTCCTGTTTGCTAGTATAGCCATAATAAATTGCTCTGGTGGAAGTGGGTTCTACCACTTCTGTTCACTGGATTCCTATCCCTGGACCAGCCTCTGATCTCTGGTCAGAATGTTTTCCTGCATAGCTTCTCTCTTAAGGATAGGCTACAACACAACATTCTTTTATTTCTAACAGCTAAACTTGCTGCCACTGTTTTTAAACTTTTATAGGCAACAGCTCTGCTTTTTTTTTTTTTTTTGAGGGAAATGTTCTTTATGCAAATCTAATGAATAAGCAAGTAAATGTCTGCCATAAAGCATCTACTGTTTTGATTCAAAACACAAATCAGTTCCTACACTTCTGGGTTTGATGGAAGTGTGGCTGGGAGTCAGATGAAATGCGGCCCACATTTTAGAAAGGAGTCGGTGCTCGTTCTTACCTCCACCCTCCCTCTTTGTCTTATTTCCATAATGATCTGGTCCTAGCTCACCTTTAAATGTCATCGGAAAGAGATTGGCTTGTTCCCTTTCAGTCCCAAGCTGACTGTGCCATTGGGTGTGTCCAAAGAGGCACCATTTCCTGGCTGAGGTAGAGGGAATTTGCTAGTGGGAGCTCTCATTCTGTGTACGAGGCAGTGCAGAGTTAATGCATGGACTCAGTCAGTGATTGCATTGGGAAGGAGGCTGCGCTCAGGACATTACTCAGATTTATTGTTATTAATACAGTAGAATCCACATAATCACTGTTCCCTCAATAAAGAGCACGTTTGCTTAACCGGGACAAGGGCCAGGGGATTTTGTGCTTCACACCAACTCATTTTAATGGGTCCAAACCCTTCTCTAGGCTTGGCCGGCACCTGTCTCTTGCACTCAAACCTGATATGGCTCGAAACCTCAATCATATTGGCCTCTTAGCTCTGCCCGAGTGTCTTAAAGGCTAAATATAATAATATCAACAACAACAAGAAAAACAATTTGCTCTGTTCCAGGTACTTTCATAAATGTGGTCTCAGCAGCCTTGACAGGCTGGTCCAAGCACCCAGCCCATTTCATCTGCGATAAACAGAATCCTGGGAAGAAATTAAGCTCCTAGCTGAGGTCCCACAGACGGAAGCAACAGATGGAGGATTTCCACCAGGTCTGCCTGTTTTGCAGCTGTATGTCCCCCATCCCGACGTGCCATGGTCATTAGGATTCCAGTCACCATCCTACCCATGGCTTTTCCAGAGCAAGGCAAGTGCATTGTCAAGCAGAGAACCTTTCTTCATTTGGGTATCAACCTCACAAAACAGGGGGTGGGTGGGTGTAATGAATGAGCTGTCAAGTCTTGGGTGTGATTTTTACTTTTTAAGGCAAATGCAAAACAGATCAAAACATCCTTTATCCTACCACTCTTTCCCCAAAGAAATAACCTTAGCCTGAAGGTAGAAATCAATGTTCAAAGCCTTTACCCATTTTATTTTTTTTTCTTTTTTAAAAAGATAAGTGCTGCGTTTAATACAGAACAGGATGCTGTCCAAGAATCCACCGCTGCTAGAAGCCAGGCAGCGGTCAGACGCTGTTGAAGCCTGCTGATAGATTATTAGCCAAAAAGAAGAATTAAGTATGGATCAGAAGCCCCAGGAACAGGCAAGGGATTCAGAGCTGCTGGGGACCCCCACCCTGATATTCTGAAACCAGAGTTCTCTCCACCCCTGACTCATGGAGCTTCCAGTGTCAGGGTCCCTTGGTGACACTGGTGAACACTGGGAAAAGTTTTCATTCGATTTAATCATGCACGTGGTAGTAATTTTCCTACTATGTGTGGGGAAATGAGCTAGATGCTAGGCAGGCACTGAAAATGAACAGAACACAGGTTCTAATCCACTCAACCAGTAAGGAAAGCAAATGTAGCTATAACTCTATAACTCATATAGATCACACCTGACACACTCATTAGAGCATGACCTGTGTCAACATGGCAATTGGACTCAGCATCGGGAAAGAACCCGGTTTGGAAGATTGTGGTTTGGAAGGGGCAACATGGAGTGTGTGTTTGTGTGTGTGTGTGTGTGTGTGTGTGTGTATCCGTGTGCTGTGCCCTGTGAGCCAGAGGTGGCAGGAAAAGGGGACAGTCCTCTGTTTTGCCTAGGAGGGCACTTTTCTTGTTCCCTCTAGCCCAGCACAGCTAATGAAATCAGAGATGCAGCCCTTCCCTGGCCTTCGCGGTCTCTGCAAAAGCCTCAGCTGTTCTTCCAAGTCAGCAATGCGTAGCTGATAACTCAGAGCTGGGGGAGAGCACTGCCTCCGTCCTTCCGTCTTCCTCCCGGCCTGGTTCTCGCTGGCTGAGTGGCTCTGGATGCAGCATTCTCTGTGTGCCGGCACCTTCCTCTCCCAGCCCCACACAGACCTGCTGAGGGATGCTCCATGACCACTCTGGGTGCCAGCTCCCTTCCTGTAAAATGAGAGCAAAGGCCCCTTCGTCCCCCAGGCAGTGTCCTAAGATTAAATGGTAGAGACAGTACTAGAGTGGAAGTTAGATGGCACTTTGCCGTAAGCCATGGGAAATTTGCTGCAAAGATCAGCGATGAAGCCACTTTAAGGTAAACAATTCCTATCCACAGTTAGGAGGTCAGAGCACTCCACATGTCCTCCCCGCTCACTCTCCACCAAATCTTAGTTGCCCCTGGGCAGGCCACTCCTGACCTTGATGAAGGGACTAGATGGCTCGTTGCAAGGAAACCAATGGGAACCAGTGCCCGCGTGGAACTCACTGCATTCATCTTCTGGAGCTGCTGTAGCGAGTACCATAGTCGCGGTGGCAGAGACAACAGACATTTGTTTCTCAGAATCCTGGGGGCTGGAGGTTGGAGGCACTGCTGTCCCTCCGAGGTCTCTCTCCTTGGCTTGCAGACAGCCATCTTCAGGAGTCAGGACTACCTTCTGAGCGTGTTGGGCATAGCTTCTCTCCCCTGCTGGGGTGTAAATCCATGCACAGACTTGATGGCAGAGCCTGCCCTGGGTGGTGGCTGCCCGCATTCTATGCCCACAGCTTGGTGAAGAAACATGAGCAGGGAGTCCTCAGCCCCATTCTTCCCCTACAGCCCCACTCCAGGCCAAGTCCACCCAGGGTCAATGTCTCATAGGTCAAGTGCGAGGGGCTGAGAGGAAGTTCAGAGCATGCCCATTAAGGAGCATCTTTTCACCGACTAGGATGGCAAAAATCATCATTAAAAGTTCATTAAATAACATGTGCTGGTCAAACTGAGACATTCCTACATTAAAAACAGCTGGCAGTAAAAAGTTAAACAGTTAAACAGTCCTTAAAAAGTTAAACATAGAATTACCACCTGACCCAGAAATCCCATTCCTAGGTACATACTCAAGATTGTAAAACCTATTTTTAAAACAGATACTTGTCCACAAGTGTTCACAGCAGCATTGTTCACAACAACAAAGAGGTAGACACACCTCAAGGGTCCATCAAGGTGTGAAAAAACAGTCAAAATGTGGTGGGTCCATGCGTAAGAAAAGATGAGGCGCTGATAAGCGACACACGAAAGCACGGATGGATCTGGACTGCGTGATGCTGATGGAGAGGAGCCAGACACACAGGACCACGTGGTGTGTGATCCTATTTGTATGAAATGTCCAGAATAGACACGTTCCAGACAGAAGGTGAGCTGCTGCAGGAGTTGGGGGCACAGAAGACGGGGTTGGGACTGCTAATGGAATGGGGTTTCTTTTGCTGGGATTGAAAAAGTTCTGGAACCAGATAGTGGGAATGGTTACACAACCTTGTGAGTGTAGTAAAACCACTGAATTGTGCACTTCAAGTTGATTAAAATGGTGAATATTGTGTTCTGTGAATTTTACCTCCAAAAAAGGTTATCTCTCTGATGGATTATGGACAGAAATTTCAGAAGGAAAAAAGGAAATGAATCTCTGAGATGCTCTTGCAGCTCTTTCCACACTCTTCTCTGTGCTGGGTGCTCTGCCCTGAGCTGGGTGCTCTGCCCTGAGCTGGGTGCTCTGCCCTGAGCTGGGTGCTCTTCTGCCCTTTGCTGGGTGCTATGTCCTGAGCTGGGTACTCTGTCCTGTGCAGTACTCTGCTCTGTGCTGTGTACTCTGCTCTGTATTTGGTATTGAAGAGCCTGTGTTATGGCTCCCTCCCAGCTGGAAGATTCCTGAGGACAGGATCTACAACACGTGCATTTTTGTTTCCCCTACAGAACCAAGGACACCTGCCTGCAGAGGAAGAGCTCACAGGCTGTCTGTGGAATGATCTTGAGCCCACAAAGGTCCTACTATGACCCAAACCATGACACATAAGGTAGATGAGGGTCATCCAAGGACACAACGCCTGGGAGATTTGGGGAGCACACTACCTCATTGTAGAGCTGGTTTTTCTAAAACAAGATCTTAGCAAACACACAAGACCCAATAAAGAATGTGCAGCTTGATAGGGTCAGTCAACGGAATCTAGACTCAGGACCAGCTGGGCTTTGGGGAAGGGGCAGAGAGTCAGCAGAACCCAAATAACTGTCAACTCACCCCCCCTTCACCTGTCACCTGCCCCTGTTCTCCTGCCACTTGCAAACTGTGACCACCGGGAGAGGATGGATTCCTTCTGAAACCTGCAGATGTCAACTGCGTCCTTGAGAAAGGCAGGGAAGGTTCGAGCAGGGAGGCCAGTTGGGGGGTGCATCGGCACACACAGACCCAGTTCTGGGGTTCTAGAAATTTAATTAGTTTCCTCCCCTTCTATGTGGCCTGAGAAGAATCTGGCCACGGTCCACGGGGAACAGCGCCCACTGCATTCCTGTCTGCATCAGGCCTAATTTAATTTTGAAATTACATTTGAAAAAAGTGTGAAAATACCAATTGCGTGGCATAATTTAGAAAACCCATTATCTGCGGGTTGCCTGCCAATGCAGTGATCTGGCCACAAAGACTCCATATCACAAGCTCCAAACGACAGCACAACCGTTCGTCCCGCCCCTCCTGGTCACGGTGGTTAGTGGAAAGGATGCGCCCACGAACAGATGCTGGGCAGCATCGATCTGGGCCCCCAGAAGACAGAGCCTTTGTTCCCGGGAAGTCAGTTCAACATTAGAAACAAGGGTGTGGGACTTTGTTCGTGGTCCAGGAGACGCCCTGCCAACCATCACTTGTCATGTGCGTGCATCTCTGCAGCCGTGGTTTGGAAGAATAAAGAAATTATTCTGGGATGGGATGAGGTGATGTTCCAGAGTCATTATTTTCTCCTCCTAGAATTTATTGCAAAAGAGTTGTCAGACTTCAAGAAGCTTACATTTTGCACCATCAACTTTCGGCATAAAATATTAGGAGGAAATGGTTTATATCCTCTCATCAGACTCTTTGAGGGCTGTAATTCTCCTGGTGCCAATTAGCATTGGACAAGTCGACCTGGGAGAGACACCAACTAACCCCATCCTCCTCCAGAATCTCCAATCCAATCCCAAACCTTTCACAATGGCTGATGAAGCCCAATTATACAAACGTTCTTATCTGTACATTGCCGAGCTGTGATTAGAGCGATCCCCCCTATCAAGAGAAAAATATAACCATCAACGTGCATCTAAGCAAGTACAAGACCACCCACAGAATTCTAAGTATTCTCAGAAATCTCATTCAGCCACTAAAATGTGATGTGATGCAAGTTAATTTACTGAACAGAAATATTCCAATAAAGTTGGCTATAAACGGAGCATCTGTATTTAAAAATCATATTTTCCAACTCACCTATGCAATGAAAATCAGAGTATATTTCTTCAAGGGAAAAACAACGTCTCCAGTAGGCCTGGCAGACGAGAGTTCCCTCACAGAGACTGCCAGCATCTTAATCCATCCGCGGCATCTCTCTATTTGCCTCTCTTTACTGGTTCTTTCATCCCTTCCCAGAGATTAATGGATGCCCACCCTGTGCCAGGCACTGTTCCAGGGACACAGCCGTGGGGAATCTAGACAAAACTCCCTGCTCTCCTTCGCTTACATTCTAGTGGGGCAGATGGATATGTTAAACAAGGTAAGGGTACCAAATATGTAGGAGGTTAAATATTGATGTACACTAAGGATGAAACCAAAGCAGGAAAGCAGGGAGGCGCCGTGGGCCGGAAGGTTGCAAGTTTGCACGCAGGGCCCAGGGACGCCCCACTGCTGGAGGAAACATGGAGGGTGGATGCCTCGCTGCGGCCCCGAGAGGTGTGCAGGAAAGAGCTCAGAGGCCAACGGGGACTTATAAGAAAGAGCTAATGGAGTCTTGGAGGCCTGGACATGTGAGTCAATGGTGTGAACTGGCTTTTATTGTGAGCTGGCTAATTTACATTGTAAAGGTCACTCTGTTACCCGACTCAGGTGGCAGCTGGGGCTGTGGGCAATCCCATGGTTCCTTTTCCTCCAGAGCAGAGGAGCCCCTCTTTCCAGCACCCCTGTGTTTCAGAGCATCTCCTCATCTCCTGTGTGTGAGCACTTACAGTGGGACCTGGGAGAAGCACACCTGCGGACAGCTTCTGTGACAGCACGCATCCTCCATGGACCTCTGTGAACCCTGAGCTTCCGAGCACCCGGGTTTCTCTTTATCCTCCTTTAAGGTTGAGAATATGAAAATCATGGATTTCATGGCCTGCAGAACACTTGTGTTAACAGATAAAACCCAAAACAGTCAAGGAGCTGCATCAACCACATAAAGAGATACCACCATGTGGCTTGTTTTTGATGAAAGAAAAAAAAAAAAAACCATCGTGAGCTTTCTTGCCTGGCAGGTCTTGCTCTGAGAAAGGGTTCCTGGCAGGCTGGGTTTGATGTCTCACATCTTTCCCATGGTGGACATCTTCCATCCATGGAAAGAACTTGCAAGTAGATGATAGAAACATCTTTGTGGTCCTTCCATGGCCACTTATCCTAAAGACCACTTATCCAGGACATATGGGTAGCTCATACTTTTCTTCAACTGTAAGTGAATATAGAGATGGTGCCACTAAGAGAGCTCTCGTGAGGGCTGAGAGAGCCCAGGACACCCGATCATCGCAGCACTTCCATGTGGTCACCACTGCTGTGTGTTCCTGTGGCTGCATGGGGTGAAGTGTGGGCAGCCCACAGGGATGATGCCTTCAAAGGTAGAAGGGGGTTCTGTGGCTGACTCTGTGAGCTGTTCGGATTACATCTTAGCATTTGGGAGTGATGTCAGTCCCCCAATACATCTCCTTTCCCCTGGAGGAAGAGCTGAACCCAAGGAGTGTGCTGTGGGCTGTCGGCACCCTGAGGAGAGAGCCTCAGAAGGAAACAACCCTGCTGCATTGGGATCTCCAACCTTCAGCCTCCAGGACAGGGAGGATACACTTCTGTTGTCTAAGCCACCTTGTCTGCCATGCTTTGTGATGGTGGCCGCAACACCTAACCCAGGGCCCTTCCAAAGGGGACACAGAGAGGAGGGAGCCCTAGCTTCCATTCTTCACTGACTGTGTTATAAGCATTTCTTGGTGTCACAAACCCAGGTGATGAAGCCACACCCCCAGAGAAGGGGCGTCTGAGAAGTTAGTATACCGAAGACTTGTCTGAAGGAGAAGAGCATTTCCTCACTGTCCCCAGGCCACTGTCCTGGGAAACCATTAGGTTTGTCTCCCTTACCTCCACCTCTGTACTCAACTCCACCCCCTCCCCTTCTGGAACCTTCCTCTCAGGTCTCCAGAATGCCTCTCTCTGAGTCTCTTTTTGGAAAGAAATAAATCCAACCAGGTCGTTCACACTTGAATAATTTCTCTCTTACTTCTGTTGGTAAAATTCGATTTTAAAAATAAGAGCCAAAAATCAAAAGATAGAAAGGAAAGAAAAAGAAAGACAGCCAGGTGTACCCAAGGGAAACCTCCCCTAACTGAGGCCTTTTGGTCCCCAAGAGGGCAGAGGCACAAAGGACTCGTGTGGTGGGTCTCCTGCATGATGGACGCCTCTAAGAAAACCCAGGCTGTGGCCTGCGGGTCAGGCTGTTTGTCCACTCAGCCCTGGTGCATAAATGATGAGGTGGAAATCTTGGTGTTTGTTCGAGTCTGTCCATCCAGAACCAGGGTGGTCCTTTCCTCTGATCTGTTCCTGCAAAGAAAAGTAACCACCTCAAACATCTGTCTTCAGAAATGAATTACCCACTTTAACCAAAGGATCCTGATTCTGATGGAAATTTGATGCCTCTCAGTGGAGACAGGCTCCCAGCTTCGTAGGTCACAGCAGAGCCTCAGGACCTCCCAATTCCACCTGGTAGTGGACTGAACAATTGTTGTATAGTGGGGCATATGTTGAAACCTAAGCCCTAATGCGATGGTATCAAGTGGTGGGAACTTAAGAGGTGATTAGTGCCCTCGGATAGGAGACCACAGAGGGCTCCCTCACCCCTTCCACCAGGTGGAGACACGTGTCCTACAGGCTCCTTGATCTTGGATTTTAGCCTCCAGAGCTATGAGAAATAAACATCTTGTTTATAAGCCCCCAGTCTCAGGTACTCTGTTACAGACCCCTGAATGGACTGAGACCGGCCTCCTGTTGCTGTAGCTGCAGGCAAGGGGGGTTCACGTGTTCCCTCCAGGGGCAGCGGGGAAGGGGCTTTCAGGCTGGGGTCCTGATGGTGAGGAGACAAACTCACAGAAAGTGTGATCCAGAGATTCACAGGTTTCTTTGGGAGGATCAGATTTTTATTTCCTGCAGAGCTGGAAGCCTGTCGCTCAGAAGTGTTCCTGACATTTACTTACTGTAAGTCTCAGCCACTTGTTCACCAGCAAGGAGCGGGTGGGGATGTCAGCCATCGGCTGGGCTTTGGGCATCTGGGATGGCCTGGCATGGTCACCACCATCCTACACTGATTAGAGTCATCTCAGGTCTCAAATCAGTGGAGGCCAGGCATGCACATGCGTGTGTGTGTGTGTGCGCCCATGTATGCATTTCTGGCGCCCAGCCCCAGAAGGAGTCATCTTGACTTGCCTCCCGCCTGTGGCTTTGGTCTTGGGGCTCCAGTGTCCCCTATAGAGCTGTTTTACTTTTCTGCATCTCTGCCTCTGAAAAGGAATTGAGAAGCCAAGGGAAACCAGTACACAAACAGGAGGGCAGGTAAAGCAGAGATTTGCCACCTGGGAGACACGTCTGCAGAAGGTGTAGACTCAGCATCCTCCCTTCTGCGTCTGTAAACAAATGCTCAACTCCTTCAGCCTCCCCAGAACTAGGGGAGCCATTCTCAGAGTAATTAAGGCAAGAGTTCCGTCTTAAGTTGAAATAATCCAGCCACCTTGTAACACTCATCACTATGAACAGAGCTAGTGAGCTTCCCCATCACCTCCATTTTCATTCAGCTAGAAAACTGCTGCTGGTTCAGCTGTAAGCTTTGGACTCTGTATGTGTATTTTTTTGTTTGTTTCCCAGAAAAGGGAAACCACCACGAGATGCAATTTAACTTGTAATTTTATTTGCCATGGAGGAGCTTGAGCAATGATTGTATTTGCTGTGGAGGTGAAATGCATAAAGAGATAAATGGCTTAATTTGAATCAATATTAATTTAGTGCAATTTACTTCTAACTTTACTTCACAGCAAATGAAATTACTCTGCTCAGGAGTCACTCTAAAACTTTTCTTAGCCCAGAAAACTGACATGACCATTTGCTGGTGGAGGCACCATGCTTCCTGCTCCAACTCGGTCTGACGAAGGTGCACACAAGGCGTTGAATGGTAAGAAATTTCCAGTAAAAACATGCAAGGTGTGAGCTAGGAGCCTGCCTGTGCCCCTCCCCATCCTGCTGTCGCAGTTCTTCACAACAGAAGGTGGGGTTTGGAAATCGGGGCAGAAAAAGAGAAGACAGCCCGTGGCACACACTGTACCCAGACACCACCCATGGCGGCAGTGTTTTCCCGTCATGGAAATGAGCTCGTATTAGTTTCCTGTGGTCACCATAAATCACCCCAGACTGAGAGACTTAAACAACAGAAATGTATTCTCTCACATACTGGAGGCTGGAAGTCTGAAATCAAGGGGTCAGCAGGGTTGGTTTCTCCTGAGTCCTCTCTCTTTGGCGTGGAGACGGCCACCTTCTCCCTGTGTCCCCACATGGTCATCCTTCTGTGTCTCTGTCCTAATCTCCTCTTGTAAGGACACCAGTCAGATTGCATTAGGACCCATCCATTCAACCTCGTTTTTACCTAATCAACTCTTTAAAAAACCCATTTCCTAATACAGTCACATTCTGAGGTCCTGGGTGTTAGGTCTTCAATATATAAATCAGAAGGAACACAACTCAGTTCATAACAGGTGTGGTACTATAGAATTTCCTCTGTTCAGATGATTTACTTCTTGGCCTGACATCCTGCCCAGTGATGACTAGAAGAATTGTAGATCAGCTCCTGACATAACCATGGGGAATTTCTGGCAGAATTATTGGCTATTTATTGACTCAAATAATAACCCAAGATACCCATTGCCGTCCATTTTCAATATCATTGCTGAATTCAGGCAAAAATGCGCAGGGGATCGAAAAATTGAAGGAGAAAACCTTAGGGATGGTCTAAGCCTGGGCTGGCAAATAGGTTTTATTTTCACACCAAGTGTGTTCTTCCTGTTTGGGAAGTCATGAGGATGCATGATCAATCATGACATGATTAGCCATGTCTGCCATGGGCACAGGATAAAAATGGTAGCACATCTATCTTATAGCTCCCAACCCTGGCCTAATCCAAATCTCTGACAGAAACTGGTGGCCAGGATGGGGAAATGACAAACAGTCACCCAATAATTTGGATATTATTGAAAATCCAAGTTCTTAACTTGTAATGTAATGTCCCTCCGATTATATTCACACATTCACTTTCAGTGATTAAAACATCAAAACCAAGGTTGTTCATTAATATTTTCTTGAAATCGTGAGTTAAGAAAATTGTTCCAGGATTTTGCAAATTGCCTGGCTGACCACATAGGAATTCAAGTCTCTGTTGTGCTGGGCAGTAGGCAAGATGACAGGATCATGAAGAAGAATAAGATGGGATTAAACCCACTCTTTAAAGTGCATGGCAGCCACAGAAAATGCTCTCACAGCGTTAAATGTAAACTATTTTTCTGGGGGTTGTTGTGTCAGAGAGACATTCCCAGTGGGATTTTTAGGTTGACTCTGAAGGGATGAGTAGAAATCTTCTTGCCAAAGAAAGGGGGGAGGACTCCAGGGAGTGAGAACAACAAAGCAGTGACTCAGGTGGGAAAGACCAAGGCTTGTCCAGAAACAGGTGCAGCAGCAACACTCCTGGGAGCAGAAAAGGGGAGGTGGATGAAGACACTTGTCATGCAGAGCTTTGCTCTTTCTGCAGCCGTGCTTTCTGCCATGCCTTTTCTAGGCTTCCTCCAAAGCCACTCTGCCCTCTCCCTTGACTAGTGATTTATGGTGTGATCACAAGAGGACTGTGCCCCTTTGCATAGAGGGCCCCCACAACCCCTCAGCTTCCATGATTCACTAGAAGGACTCACAGAGAGCCATGATGCTCACAGTTACAGTTTATTACAGAGAAAGGATACAGCCTAAAATCAGCAAGGAGAAGAGGCATGTAGGATGGGGTTGAAGAGAAAGCAGGCACAAGCTTCTGGTTGTCCTACCCCAGTGGAGTAGCACAGACAGAGCTGCAGCAGCCCATCAAGGAAGTGTGACCACATATATGAAAGATCACCAACCAAGGAAGCTCATCACACCTTGGTGTCGGGGGTTTTCCTGGGGGTCTATCCTGTAGGCATGGCATGCACACATGGCTCACCTGAACTGCCCAGTATCCAGGCCCCCAGGGCCAAGCTGATACTCTCTGACCCAAGGCCACTACCAAGAATCCCACTGTTCACATAAACTCTGTGGCTTGGCCCAAGGCCCCAGGTAGACAGATACTGTTATGGACAGGATGCACCAGGGGCTCAGAGGTACCTCCCAAGAGCCATCAAGGGCAAGGCTGCGCATCTCAAGTCTGCATATTTAACCTTTCGCTGCCACTGTACCTCTTACAACCTTTCCCTCTCACCTCACAGCAACTCCTCTGCCACGTTCCTTCACTCACCCACCCTTCAAGGCGTCCATTCCCCTGAAGTCACCCCTCCTCTCCCCCCTCAAACTAACCCTGCTGTCCCACCCAATCCAACCCCACTGCCTTCCAAGTCCAAACTTCTCCCATAAACCTGAAACTGACCTATTCAAACCAATTCTCTCAAAGCTGTGTGAGATGGGAGCCCAGCCAACTTCCAGTGAATTTCACTTTGAGCATTTTCATTGTTGCTCATCCAAAAGTTTCCCTGTCAGTGTGATTTTCAGAGGAGAAGAATGTGAAACCACACGTGGGGCATTCTGGAGGGTGCCAGAGCCTCGGAGTGTTCTGTCAACCACCCTCATCCATGGAAAACATCTCACACGCCTCCACCCAGCCTGCAAAGCTCCTCAAACTCACACCCATCAGCCTTTGCAAGTTTATGCTTGGGCCATCCCTGAGCCAGGACCCCAGACTCTCAGGGGATGTGGAATCTCCCATCTTGTTTCACCGTGGAAATTTCCCTTTCCTCCTTTCTTCACTCAAACTTGTATCCAGTCCCAGCTCAGACATCATTTCTTCCAGAAACCCTTTCCTGATTCCTACCAGCTTTCCCTTCCCTTCTTGCTCCCCCCACCAAGGCTCTGGCCTCAGCCAACCCTGACCTCTGCATTTGACCCAAGATACATGTCCACGTGTAAGTGACCTGGGCCCCCAGACATGGAAATAAGTCTGTAGTCGCCTTGAATATTTACTTTTTCTGGATGAGGATGAAATATTGAAATGCCTACTTATTAAATGTCTTTGTTAAAATCCGTATGTAGAACTAAACAATGTATTAATCAAAATCATTGCTTTTCACGCTCATAATTCATTAGGTAATCTTTTTTTAACTTTTAAAAATATTTTTATTGAGGTATAATTGCCATATAACATGATATTAGTTTCAGCTATGCAACATAGTGATCTAATATTTGTATACACGGCAAAATTCATCAGGCAGCCTTATTCAGAGGTGACACATGGCATCTTTGGGGTGAAGCCATTCCTTGGGAATGGAACCGCTTCCTGTCTGACCAGTGGAGTGGCGGAGAATTGGGGATTCCAGTTTGCCTGTCATTGGAAATCACGTGTGAAGCCAGAAGTTCATCTGATAACGCGAGGGTGGTTGTTTCCTTCATCCCCTACAGGGGAATGTGAACGGTATTATGTGCCAGGACTATTGCACGTGATACTCATAACAAATAGCAACAACAACCAACAGTAAGTTGATTCCTCTACCGCTTCCTCTTCTACCAACAGTTTAGATTGTGCGCTGGATGCATCCGAGACCAGCATGGATTGAGGTCACTTCTGGCTCATTTGTCCTCCTCCTCTAGAACTTGGGGGTTCAGAATAAAGAAATCAAACAAGTTCCCTGTTGCATGAGGGTCTTTGTGAGGACCTGGACACACAGGGCAGCTGTCTCCTTAATGTGGGACAATTTTCCGTTGGTCTGTCTGTCCAGTGTCCCCTCTGCCTCCAGACTCGGGGCGCTGGCTCCCAAGGATTGTCTTACCGCTGCAGATAACATGTGGCATTGGCTGGATAAAGGGTTAATTGATGAATGATTCCTTTTCTGGGGTCGATCAGTCACGGAAATTTGCTCTTTCTGGAACCCACCACCCAGGTGCTATCAGACAGTGGTGAGGGTATGAAGCCCGCAGGCCACACCTGGCCCGTCCTCTGCTGTCTGCCCCAACCAGACCTTGTTCCCCAACAAGGGACCTTGTGTGACTCCACTCCACAGCTCTAAAGTCATCTGAGAGCAAGCAAACCAAGTGCTTTGAGCTTTCCAGGGCAGAGCTCAGGGGCACAAGAACCCCGCCCACCCCCATCTAATTTTGTACGCTCCCCAAATTAGGTCTAATGGAAATGTAGCTGAGCTCCAGCCCCAGGAAGTAGCCCAGGCAAGTGATGACGTGGTTAATAGAAGCCAGAACCCGGATGCCGTCTGTGCTCCTTGGAGGACGGCAGGTTGTTTAATGGCATTTGGAAGATGAATGCTGGAAAAAGCAGCCCAAGGCCATCAGACTTTATCTCAGATAATGTCTCTCCAGTAAACCGCATTCTGAAATGCTTTTCTGGGTTACAATGATGGGGTTACTGAGCAACAGGCATGCCCCAGTAGACAGTCAGAGCTGTGCTTAGGAAGGGGCCAGGCGGGGCACAGAATGCTGGAACACCAGGATGCTGGACAGAGGGAGCACGTGTAAGGCTTCCCTTCCATGGCCTTGATCTGTGAGGGGAGGGGTGGGGCGAGGGGCAGGTGGGAGCCAGGTTTAAGGGAGCTGAGAAGAAGGGAAATTGGTCACAACTCAGAAGCAGGAAAAAGCCAAATGCATCACCTGCCTGCTCTGGGTCAGACCCTGGGGATGCTGCCTCCCGTGATGCTTTTTCTTATAATTCTCCAAGCATCTCAGAGAGACCAGATTGTCACGGAGCAGTTACACCCTTTGCCAAAGGGTCGTTCTGCGACAGTGACATCTGGGAAGCAGGGAGACATGCAAACTGTCCTGAGCTGCCTGTCTCCCCACTTCCAGCCACAGGATGTTTCCAAGGCTGCATCTCATCCACAAAAGCTTGTGTATCACTTTCCCATGGCTGCTGTAATAGATTATCCCAAATTTGGTGGCTTAAAGCAACACACATGTATTCTCTTACAGTTCTAGAGGTCATAAATCCAAAATCTGTTCCACGGAGCCCAAATCAAGGTGTCAGCAGGGCCACGCTCCCTCCAGAGGCTGCGGAGAGCCTGTTCCCAGCTTTTTCCAGCTTCTAGAGCTGCATCCCCTGTCATGTGGCCTCTCCCTCATCTCCAAAGCCAGCAGGGTAGCATCTTGCTTCAGACTGCCCTCCACCTTCTTCTGTAGTTATTTCTGCCTCTACCTCCCTCCTATAAAGACCCTTCTGATTACATTTATCCACCCCCACATAATCCAGGATAATCTCCTCAAGATCCTTAATTGAGTCATATCTGCAAAATTCCTTTTGCCACATAAGATAACACCGATTAAGGGGATTAGGACGTGGGGACCTTTGGGAGGCATCCCTCAGCCCCACCACAATGAGCGACCCACACTCCTTCACTCCTGGCCATTGATCTCCAACCTGCAGAGGGGGTGGGGTCCTTCTCCTCCTGCCCATCCCTCTCCAGCACCACCACCCCCCCTTCTTGGGGGATAAAATGGCCACAGTGAATTGAAGCTTCTCTTGTGACCCCTCCTGGGTCAAAAATCATCAGAGCACAGTCAGTCCTGCTATCGTGTAAGATATGTACCCCTAAAAGCCATGGCCTTGTGCTAACTTACACACCAAGACCAGGGGGTTGTGGAGAAAACGGGGCTGGGGCATGAGTCAAAACCTGGATGGTGAAACATACGAGAAGACAATAAACAGGGCAGCATCTGTTACCCATGGCAAATGGCTGGGAAATAAACACTGCAACAAATACGGCTCCTCACCCTGGAAAAACCCTGCAATTTGCTTTGGATGTGAGTGTGGGAAGGGCTGCAGCTCCTGAGCTATGGTGGGGGTAGAAAGACGGCGGTCTGAAATCAAAGGGAAAGTTCTATGGCCAGATTGGTCCGGTGTGGCTCAGAGCGCGTGCGGTCCATGGAGGAAGACATTTGAGGTTCGTGTTTGTGTGCGTTGCAGGCTTCTCCTTCATGCGCTTCCACTCATCGCATGGTCTGTTCCTCTGTCTCTTCCAGACAAGATTGCATGTAAGCAAATGCAAAATTCAGGATTGCATGGTGCTCAGATGGGTTCCTATCCTATCAACCTAGTTGGAACAAGTTCTCCTTTGCAAAGTAGAACTGACCACAGAGTGGGCCATAAGAGGGTGGGAAAGGGCAGGAACTGAATCCACTGGCAATCAGGCAGCTGGAGGGGAGAGGGCTCTGTGTGTGCCGGGGCGGGGGGGATGCTCATGCACCCACGTGCACAGACATACACGTGCACACACACATGCACTCTCCCAGCTGCATCTCTCAAGGTCTCACCACCTTCTTGCTGCTCTTACCATGCTGTTATTTATTCTGTCTGCTTATAAAGTTTCCTCCACTTGTTGACATGCCCTAGAGGGATGAGGCCCTCGACTTTCCTGAATAATATGCATCCCTCCAAAGGACCCAGGTGGTGAAAACTGCGGACAGAATCAGAAATATGGCCAAGAAAGAGGGGGGCACGGCCCAGATGCTGTGACCAGTGATTAGAATGACCAATGTGTCAGGCATGAAATAGGAGCTCCTTATATAGACCCAGCGTCCAGCATAAGGCCCCTTACATCACCACAGGAAACAGGCAATTTTATGCTAACTCGGAGCAGTGTGTCTTGAGGTAATGGTGGGTATAATTCACGTCATTTGCATGGCCCCAGACCTGCTTGCAAAGGGAATTTCAGCCTGAGCTTCTAGGCTCCTGGCTTCTACGTTTTAAAGCCAGACTGTTAAAATATTTTTTTAGAAGAATGTTAAAATATTTGCCTTGCTCTAAGGGGGATTAAGTGTCAGTGAAAGTGGTCAGATTAATGGTCCCTGGAGATAGAAGTTGTCCTCCTTCTGTCCAATAGAAGTTGCCCTCCTTCTGTCCAGATGAATCAGCCTGAACCCTGTCCCTAGTTCACACCCCCATCTCTCTCTCTCTCTCTCTCTCTCTCTCTCTCTCACACACACACACACACACACACACACACACACACAGTCCTCTTTCGTGTTCTCACTTTTCATTGCCAATTTCTTTGCTCTGTCATGTTTGCTCACCTGGGCAGATGCCAGCAAACGCCCAAGGTGATCCCCCAGAGCAAAAGCAGGATGCCAGTGGAGCCAGGAGACCTTCCCTGGAGTGTGCCTTCTTGGGATTCCTGGAGGAGAACTGTCTCCTGGAATAAAAGTGGGGAGGCTGTGTGCCACAGGAATAACTGCGAAGGAGGACTCAGCAAAGTAATCTGAGAAAGACCACATCCAAGTCTCTGTCTTCAGGTGCTCTAAAATCATACACCTTTTCCTGTATTGTCTCCATTTTCTGTGATGCTTCCATGTTACAAATATACAAAAACAAAAATGAATTTTACAAATATGACCCAAAACCCCACCAAAGAGAAATAATCACTGCTAGACAACTGGTGTATGTTGTTTCACTCTATTTACTAAATATATACACACTTGCATTACATTCGCAGGCAAATACACACGCTCATGTTTTCAACTGCGATCATGCCATAAATTATTTTGTTGTCAGCATTTGCCACTTAATATTATGTTACGCACCTTTCCCCATAAATTGGAAACATAGTAAAGTATAGTTTTGCATCTAGCATCTTTTATTTATCAGTGTGTTGTAGCCATTTCCCCACTGGTTAGTTTTCAAACCATAATTTAAATGGGGACATCACTGATATGTTAAACTGTTTCTCTATTGTTGATTACACAGGTGAGTAGCAGATTTTGTTCTCTTGAAGGATGCTGCTGTGAGAACCCATCGCTGTAAGTCTTCCCTCAGATAAGAGTGTGCCTTTAGGATGGATTCTCAGCAGTAGCTTGCCAGAGGAGAGCTTTCTGCTAAATGGTCTTCTCCAAAGAGTTCACTGATTTCCATTCCCACTAGCAGGGCATGGCAGGATATTTCACCCAGGCTCTTCAGCACTGAATATTATTTTCCTTTTTGTTTGTTTGTTTGTGTTGGCCAGTATGATAAGTGAAGATTTGGTATTCCTTTTTCATTTACTTTGCTGCAGACTTTCAGGAGTTCACAGTACTCGGCGACAGCCCCCCTGCTATCCTCGGTGTGTTTCACCACTGACTGGCTCCTCTCCCAGTGGCTGGATGAACGCCAGGTATGCTGGACGCTCTCAGGCAGTGCCTAGCGTTTGCGAGTATCCTGGAACCTGCTGGGTCCCGTCCAGCGTCTGCACATCTTAATGCTCCTTCGAGGGCTCTTGATTCCATTTTGTGCTCTCCAGCTAAGTCACTGCTGTCTCCTTGGCTCAAGCCCCCTCTGTCCTTCACCTGGACCTTTGCAATACTTCCTTACCCAGGTGCCCACATCCGTCCTGGCTCTCAGAGCAGCTTTCTCCTTCCAGCTTCCCAATCATCTGTCTAAAACACAAATCTGATTGCATTTATGACCTGCTGCAGCTGGTAATATTTCCCATTGCTTTAGGGATAAGATGAATCTTCATGTGGCCTCATGGTCCTGCACAATCAGGTGCCCCTTCCCTTCTCACTCCACCCTCCCCCAAACCCAGCCACCATGCCACCCCTCCTGCCCCACCATGCCCCTCCCCTCCCCACCATGCCCCTCTTAACCAGTTAAGATGAGGTCATCCCAGAGCAGGGAGGGCCTAATCCAATATGACTGATGCCCTCATGAGAAGAGGAAACAGACCCTTAGAGGGAAGACGGCCATGTGGAAATGGGGCAGAGATTGGAGTGATGTCCCTACCACCCCAGGAATGCCGAGGACTCCCCACAGCTGCTAGAAGCTGGGAGGGGCCCTCAGAGCCTCCAGAAGGAGCCAATTCTGCCAATACCTTAAGTCTGGACTTCTGGCTACCTGAACTGTGAGAGAACACATTTCTCTTGTTTCCAGCCACTCAGTTGGTGGTTATTTGTTACGGTAGCCATAAGACTCTCACAGTGTCGTCCCTTAAAAGGCCACATATGCATATCTGGGGGCAAGAAGGCCACGACTGTGCTGGGGTCCTGAAGGTGCCATGCTGGGAGGGGGTGACCACCAGAAATGGGGCAGGAGGGCCGCTCTCTGGAGCTCCTACAAGAAGACAGAAACAAAAACCCAGCCGGTGAGGAGTAGAAGGTTGACTGGGTCACTGGAGGCCCAGAACCACTTCCTTCCAGAATGCCAGGGTCTGTCCACTGTCCCCAGGACGTTGGGACCCCAGCCTGCGAGACCAGGGCTGCTTGTTTCCTCTTGAACACTGGAGCTGGCCTGGGTCAGGCTGCAGGCCGGGGGAGAAAGACAAAGCTCATCACCTCCAGAGCCTCCCCCGCAGAGTGGGGACAGGTGGGCACCTTTCTGTCTTCGGGCATTTATATTCAGAGGCATTTAAAGGGCCCATTGCAGAAATGCACATTTAACTGCCGCACTCAGTGTGCTTTATTGCCCATGTAGGCCCTTTGTAATATCCTCTGGAAATTCATATTAAAGGAGATTTCAAACCCCAATGACTGACTCGCAGCCCTTATGGTCCCTGTCTGTGAGCAGGCTTTATTTAATAACAAAGTGTCTTATTTAAAGTCGAGCCTGTGGATGAGATAGCCCAGGGAGGCACTAGCATTTGGGAAAGGCAATATTACACGTATTATTGGCCGAAAAAAACGCTGTGCCTCTGTCGGGCCAATTTCCCTTTTATGTTCTGGGTGCTTAAAAACCCTTAGAAGACTCTCGTGTATTTTCTAGCAAAAGCATGTCACAGATTTCTTCCTCTTTTGAAAACCTGGAAGTCTATGTAAATCACGTCCTGAAGCAACCCCTCAAGCTTAAAACGGAAATAATGCACATTTAGGTAGAAAGACGTGTTCTCTTAACTTAGTGCAAGACTGTACTAAGGAGATGGGGGTGAGCAGGCAGACCGTGCCCAGTGGGAATTGGAGGATTGCCTGGATGTGGGAAATCTCCCGCACATCCAGTGTCAGAAGTATCGAGAGCGGGGGGGAGAAAAGCAGTTTCCTCTTACAATATGGAAGGAAGAATAGTGGGGAAGCAAAAAAGAGTTTCTAAACTGTTCCTATGACCCTGCCGTGAAACCCTGGTGCTATGGACAGATCCGTATCTCTCCAAATTCATACGATGAAGCCCTAACCCCTAGTGTGAACTTGGAGATGGGGCCTCTGAGGAAGGAATTAAGGTAAACTGAAGTCATAAGAGTGGGGCCCCAACCCAGTAGGATCAGTGTCCTTATAAGAAGAGACACCAGAAGGCTCTCCCCTGACCCACCTCTGCCCCTACCCCCCACCATGTGAGGACACAGTGAGGAAGCAGCCCTCTACAAGCCAGAAAGAAAGTTCTCACTGGGAAGGGAATCTACCAGCACCTTGATCTTGGACTTCCAGCCTCCAGAACCATGAGAAATAAACGTCTGTTTTTTAAGCCGCTGGTCTGCGGCATTTTGTTATGGCAACACGAGCAGACTGAAACACCAGATCAGGCCCACAGCTCCCCTTCCTGGTGTCCACTTATGGAACCCTGGCTTTAATCCTGACCCACATGGTACACATGGCTATCCTTGGATCCTGCAGCAAACAGAGGCCCCCAGTAGACAAAGATGGCGGGAAGGGATTGCATGATTCAGGCCTAGCTTAGCATATCCTGGAACCTCTGTTTCTCCTTTCATCTCTATACATTTTCTCCCCTGTTTGATTTAATACAAGAGAAGGCTAACATCCAGTAAATGCCCTTTTGTCCCTCTAAGAGGAGTTTATTTAAGCCCAGAGAGTCAAAAAGTCAACGAGGAAGGAAGCAGAACCAAAAGGGCATGAGGGCTGCCAGGCTCTTTCTACATTTCATGTAATTATGCAGGAAAGCAATGCCCTGGGCTTAGGCCTCAGTAGGTCCTGAATAGTTAATAAAGCCTGTGATTCACCCTCCTTTGGCTACAGTTTAAAAATGCAGAATATGTTCAATGACAGTGACCCCCTTGACCTACTCACCAGGAAAAAATGAAAACAAGGTAAATGTAATAGAAACTCCTGCTAAGGCACAGGTTTTCCTTGTTCTGAGCCCAGATCTTTGAGCTCTTGTGTGCTCAGCACTCTTTGATGAGAGTCTTACAGATGGTGGGGGCCTGAAATCCATCTGGACCCTGTAGCATCTCACCCATTGGGACCGAGCCCATGGGGCAGGTGTGGTTTAGTGCTTTACCTGCAGGGAAGACAATGGTTAACATCAGTAATGCCATCTTAATACCAAGGCCAGGACACAGGACTGCCTGAGCACGGGACTCTAGGACATAATAAAAAATATATTTCATGTTTGTCCTTGGTTCCTGACAAGCACTTCAGATATCTTTGGACTCTCCTAAGTAATAGGAGTTTTGGGTTATGCTAATGAGGTGATGCAGCTGGGCCCCTGGATAGTTTCAGGGTAGGGACTGGTCACCTGAAAGACCAACCAAGTGAGTAAAGGATTGGGGCTTTGAATCAGCTAGACTTCCAGGAGGAAAAAGTGTCTGGGGATCAGGTTTAATCATGCGGACGATGACTTAATCAATCTCATCTATGTAATGAAACTTCAGTCAAACCTATGGACACCCAGACTCCGTGAAGCTTCCTAGTTGATGAACATATTGAGGCACCAGTGGGGGAGACACACCTGGACTCCCTGGGGAGAGCGTCCAGAAGCTCTGAGCTCTATCCCCAGAACTTGCCCTCTGGGCTGCTTTATTATGCTTGTTCCTCTGTGTATCCTTTATGATACAACCGCAGCACAGTGCTTTCTTGAGTTCTGCCACTAGTGAATTATCAAACCTCCTCTGAGGAGGGGTCTCAGAAGCCCATGAACTCATAGTCAGTCGGTCAGAGGAGCAGATGGACTGGGGACCCTCCTGGAAGCTGCATTTGAAGTGGGGAAACCCAGCCCTTCATCCGTGGGGTCTGACACTAAGTTGGGTGGTTGGAGTGGGAACTATATTACAGTCCACCCAGTAGGGGTGGGAAGAGTACAGATTCAGAGAACAAAGGGAGAAAGATAGCTCTGTGAGCATAAAACACAGAAGGGCTTGACTTCTCTGAGGGGCTACTGCCCTTTCCATTCGGGGGTCTTCGGTCTGCAGAGAGGATGGCGTTGCCTCTCTGCCATTTAGGAAATCATCGGCCATCGCGTTTCTCCCTTGTCTGAGCCGTGCTGTTAAAGGGCAGGAAAGTCTTCAAACCACTGTCACAAAGGCAGTCCTGGAAAACCACTTCTGCCGCTGAAGGCAGCTGGCGGGGAGAAGAGAGACTGTCTGTGTGTCCACCAGCCAGTGGTCCTCACGGAGCTGGCCTTGGGGGCTGAGAGCCTGGATGACACTTGTTCCTGGGAATTTGGGAGTGCAGACAATAAGTGCTTGCCTGAGGATTTCTTGTTGAATTTTAAAGAACACAATCCACACACACACACACACACACACACACACAGCACAAGGGCAGGTCGCTGCTTCAAGCTGGGCTCACCCCTCGGTGAAGCCCAAGAGGGGAATGGGAGGGGGTCTTATTCCTGACAGCCACTTACTGACACACAGGATGGTGGTTAAGCCTGTGACATTGGAACCAGGCAGCTTTGAATCCAAGCTCTGCTCTTTCATTGCCGGTGAACTTGGGCTCACCTCCAAACCTCAGGGGCCGCCATGTCTATATCGCTATAATGAAGTCAGTAATGATATCTCCTACTAAGTAGTGTTGTTTCCAAGACTGGATAAGATGACACAAGAAAATTCCTAGAACTGGCCTGACATATAGTAAGTGCCCACTAAATGAATTACTTGCTTTGTTTTTGTATTTAAATTGGGAAACCCAGATGGCCGCACAGCTCTGCAACCTCAGCTTTCAGCTACAGAACTTGTAACTGAAATATCGAACACGCCAGGAGAGAGCAGAGAGCCCTGGGAAATGGGCCGCCAGCTGCCAGCAGGAGACACTGAGAGCATCCATCAATTTTAATCCCTCTCCAAATTCTTGCACAAACACTCCCCATTACGCACCTGCCATTCAAGCTGCAAGGCGATATTTACAGGTCCAATAAAAGCCGACAGAAGTGGAGGCCATGGCCACAGGTACAGACTTAACCAGCTTCCCAGCAGTTCCCCGCTCCCCCTCCGGTTATCAGCCTCGAAGCCCAGGCAGCTTTCTCACTTGACTTTTTCCCTCTGGGTACAGACAGCTTCTATGGACAAGCAGCCACTGAGGATTCCTGAAACATGGCCCAGGGTGCCCAGTTCATGAATTCCTTCATTGTCACCGGGGAGGGAACATCCAACTCTTTTCTACACCAATAAATTCTGTGTCTGAGTTATCTTCCATCAGGCCAACCTTAATACAAAAACCCTCCCTGAATCATAAATCTGTCATCCATCAAGAAAAAGCAGTACCAGGAAATCAAAAAAGTCCTCATTAGCAGAGATGGAATGAGTGCTCACACCCTCCACTTGGTCAAACAGACCATCTACAGTCAGATCATTGTCCTAAGGGGCACGAAGCTGTCTTGGGTCAGCCTCCTGAATCTAAATTGGCTGGCAATGGGCTTGTGATAACCGGGCACCTGGGGTGTCTCGGAAGCTCAACTCTCAACACAGGAAGATGGGTAAGGAGGCGCGTGAGACCTGGCGGGCTAGAGCGAGCCTGGATACACAGCACGGGAGCTTGACAGGCTCTCCACGCAGGTCCTGCAACCTCACAGCTCAAAGAGCGTGACCCCCTTGCTGTGCTGGGTACCTGTGTTAGAGAAGGCCTGGTTCAGGGGGCACCCCGGTGGGATTTGCACTCCCCTAGGAGTGGACCAGAGAAATCCCAGCAAAACACTTCCCTGGGGACCTGGAAGAAAGATGCCAGCTGTGGTCCAGGCAAGAGGCTTCGAGGTTTCGAGCGGGGAACTGCTGGGAAGCAGGCAAGAGGTCCCATCTTTGCGAATTTCCCCCAGAAGTCGTGGACCACTTCTTGGAAGCAGTTTCCATGACAACAGATCTTCACATTGGTCTTGTGGAATTAGACCAAGACATCCAGGCTGATTGTGGGGAAGGGTGAGTGAGGGGTCCCTGGCTTACCTGTGAGACTCACAGTGAACTCAAAATGCAGATTCCAAGTGGAGAGTGCCAGCCCAGTTTTCAGGCCTGGTGGGATTGTCTGCCAGACCTAGGACCCTTTGAAGAGTAGCCCCTGCATGTTGGGCAAATTCAGTCCTGTTCATTTAAAAAGTGAGTTTTGTTCTTGTCTTGGAGTCTCCCTGCTTCCAATACCAGCTCACAAAGGTTTGGGAAGTCCAGTTTTCTCTTTCATATTTCAAAATACATACTTATTTATCATGAAATCTCAGCAGCTCCATTTACACTAATAAAAGGAAGTCAGTCACACCTGATACTAGAACCCTGAAGAAGTTATTATTTGTGATTACAGGTATATGCACACCTGAGGGATCACGGCCCCTGTGAGAGTTTTGTGATCTACCTTTCAAAAATGTAATATAAAATGTTTAAGGTGTACGGTATGAGGCTTTGATACATGTATATACTGTGAAATGTTTACCACATAAGGTTAACTAGCACCTCCAGCCCCTCACATAATGACCCTTTTATTTTTATTGTTTGAAATGAGAACATTTAAGATCTTCTCTTTCAGCAACTTTCAAGTATATAATACTTGAAAGTATTATTAACTATAATCACTATGCTGTACCTCAGATCCCGAGAACATTTTCATCTTATAACGAAATTTGTACCTTTTGACCAACATCTCCTCAATTTCCCCACCCCCTCAGCCCCTGGTAACTACCACTCTACTCTCTGTTTCTATGAATTCAGCTCTTTTATTCCATGTATAAGTGATATACAGTATTTCTCTTTCTCTTTCTGACTTATTTCACTTAGCATAACGCCCTCCAAGTCCATGCGTGTTGCTGCAAATGACAGAATTTCCTTCTTTTTATGGCTGAATATATTCTACCTTATATAGAGACCACATTTTCCTTATCCATTCATCCCTTGATGGACACTTAGGTTGTTCCCTTATCTTGGCTATTGTGAATAGTGCTGCAGTGAACTTGGAGGTGCATGTATCTCTTTGAGATAGTGACTTTGGTTCCTTCATATAAATACCCAGAAGTGGGATTGCTGGACCAAATGTCTATTCTTTTTACATGGATTCTTACCCCGGGGGTGCCACCCTGAATGCCCATGGTGATGAACACAGTTTTTGGTGGGGAGGATCTCCATCTTTCACTGGACTGTAAAAGGACCTTGTTGTTGAGATTTTTGGTGAATGTAGCTGATGGAAGTGATGTGTGAAGCACTTGTTCACAGGTTAAAAATAATAAAGATGAGGAACAGGCGTTTACTGTGTAGCACAGGGAATTATATCCAATATCTTTTAATAACCTATAATGGACTATAACCTGCAAAAACACTCTGTCACTGTGCTGTACACCTGAAACTAATGCAATGTTGTAAATCAACTATACTTCAATAAAAAACTAAATTAAAAATTAATAATAATAACAAAGAAATAGCTGAATACCACCCCAGGCCCAAGGCAGAAAGGAATATCACAGGTGAGAAATGAGGAAGGAAGTCCAAGGGAACGAGGAGAGAGAGTTCCTCTCAGGGACATTGGGACCAGGGCCTCAGGACCGAGCATTTGACATCCTCAGGGAGCAGCGAAGTCCTTGTGCTCTGGAGACATGAGAGGAGCTCCCGAGTTTGCCCTGGAGCTGGGCAGCCTGCCACCCCTGGGGAGGATGAGGAAGGTGCCGGGCCTGTACAGTAGCTGGAAAAGTATCACCAGCAAACACTGAGACCCCCAGACTGTGATCACACAGGGCATGGTGTTCACATGAACACTTGGCTCTGTTGCAGGAAAATTAATAAAACTTTCTGTCTGAGCATGCAAAGGGTTTATTTGTGTCACACAAGCAGCAGTAGGGCAGGGGTGGCCATGGCAGGTCATCGAGAGCCTGGCAGGATAAGGGGCCTGCTCACAGACATGCCCTTACCCACCCCTGCTGTCCAGGTCTGGGTGGCCTGACCAGCGCCAGCTGATGACAGCCTGGGAATGAGCATTTTTGCCTGGGCCGATTACCAGTCAATCCCAACCAGGCTTCTGCTGGTAAAGAGGACAGAGGGAGATGTCAGCAACCCCACAAGGCCCCAAGGGAAACATCCTTGGGAAGAGGAGTGCCCAGTTCAAGACCAGAGCCCATGGGACCAACAACCACCAAATTGGCACCTCAGGAAGTGGAGGTGACTAAAAGGGGAAAGAGATTCTAGAACAATTTATAATTTCTGGAGGATATAAGAAGTGGGGAGGACCCAAGAAAGTATGCAAAAATAACAACAGGCTGATTAGCCACAGACTAGTTGTTACTTCTGGAGAGAGACACTAGTAGACAGAGTGACACAGCTGAGAGAGTTAATGAGCAGGGAAGTTAGAGATGGCAGCTCAGACACAGAGTGACGGAACCTACTAAGAAATGTGGAAGACAGGATGAGAGACTCCTGCATTTATCTAAAAATATATGACGGAGAGAAAGCATTTGAAGAAAAAATGGCTGCCAGTTTTTCAAAAGTGAAGGAAAACGTGAGAACTCAGATTTTGAAAATCCAAAAATTCCCAAGCAAAATAGATAAGACAAATCCACACATGCACACTTTAGAGTAAATCTATGGAACCTCATTGATCAAGAGAAAATTGTAAAATCCTCAGATCTTTGTAGATAAAGGGAAAATCTTAAACTTTACCAGAGGAAAGACAAAAAAAAAAACAAAAACGCAAAAGAACAGTAATAATATTGGAAAGCAGACATCTCACTAGCAGCACAAATGATGGAATGCAATGTTTTAAAACACTGCAGGAAGCAACTCACCTAAATATTTTACATCCATTTATCTGCCCTTCAGACAATTTCAGACATAGATTGAAAGAATTTACTGTTCATTGTTTGCTACTCAGCAACCTTTTTTGAAAGAAGTGTTAAAGGATATACTTCAGCAAGTAGGAAACTAAACCCAAAAGGAAGAAGTAAGGATGTAAGGAAATCTATGTAAATAGAGTTGTGAATACATTGGTAACTCTAAATAAACAATGATATCTAAAGAAAAACTTGGAGGATTTAAACACAAGATGAAACTGAAATACTAGCCAACACAAACATGAAGTGGGATGTGGAGAAAGTTTGGCATTGAAGTCGTCTAACTCTTGGTGACATATAGAAATGTCGTTTAATGGTATTAGGCTTTGTTAACAGGCATGTTAACATTTAAAATTAGTAACCACTAAAAAATAAAAATAAAAAGCAGTAGAAAATGTAGGTACAAAACCAATAGAGATGGGAGAAAAGAGAAATAAAGGAAACTATATCTACACGATAGGAGATTTGAAAGGAAAAGATGAAAGAAAATTACTGTTTTAAATAATTTCAGTGGTATACAGTCATCCTTAAAATGTGTTAAACAGGTTTTTATTGTTTTGTTTTGTTTTTTTAATATATCCCCTATTTTTAACAATTTGTCCCCAATTCCTGGCCCACTCCTACCCCTTAAAATGATTCTAAAGTGGGAGGGAGTAAGCAGCGGTTATTTTGTTGTCTAAAGCAACCAAATGTCAGCCTTCATGAATCCCCATCCCCTGCCACGCCAGGGGGCCACCGTGACCCACCCGGCTGCCCTGATTTCAACATCACTCCTTGTGGCTTGGCTCTTTGGTCTGTGTATTGACTCAGCCTCAGGTTTTATTAATGACTACAAGAATGCTTTGTTTCATTAAATGTCTCCTAAGTGCCAGCTGTGTTCACATGGCAACCATTTTTTAATGGTTAACTGACCAGTGGAAATATATTCCCATCTTAAAGATGAGAAAACTGAGGTTTGCAAAGGATTTGCAATGCTGGTAAGTAGTAATGCGGCCTGATTCCTCCCAGGTTTTGGACTCCAGTTCTGTTTCTCTCTTTTCATTACACTCCAGCTAATATCCCAAATGAAATCCCTGTGGGTTGCCCTCGGCAGAAGGACAAGGGCATCTGATGGTGAAGCCAAATCTGGCCTCTGTACTCTGACACCGAATTAAATCTCTGAGACAGAGTTTTGGGTGATGTAGAAAAGAATAGCTTTATTGCTTTGCCAGGCAAAGGGGGCACAGTGGGTTAATGCCCTCAGAACTGTGTGACCCGACCTGGAGGGGGTAGTAAGGAGTTTTCTAGTCATGGTTCAAAGAGGGCAAGATCAGCTCGTGGACATTCTTCTGATTGATTGGTGATGAGGTAAGTGGGAGTCAACATCATCAAGCTGCTGGTTCCAACCAGTCTGAGGTTTACCTGCTGTGGGCAGCATGTAGTTAACTTCTTCCACCTGGTGTGGGTTCCAGTATCTACAAAACAGCTCAAAGGTATTGTTACATGTAACCCTTTGGGGGAACCAGGACCCTGTCCCAAGGCTGCACTATTGTTTCTTGACTGCCCCTCCCTTGTCTCTGCATCCCCTCCCTTTCCTGATTAGCTCCTGTATGAACTGCCCCTTGGAACTCAGGGAAGGTCGTGGAGGCTGAACGAAGCCTATTTCCTGCAATCAAGAAATGGGGGACACAGAAAGGCTTTTGTGCCCAGGAGCCCCACAGTGTCCTGCTCAGCTCCACTGGGATACCAGTCAATGATGGAGAAGCGTGGCTTGCTTCTCCTGGAGCAGGAGCAGGACTGGTATTGCAGGGTTTCTCCTGGAATTCCACACGTGATCCTTCCCAGTCGCTTGGGAGATGTCTGTCAGAAACAGTCAAAGTCTGCCCAGAAAACTCTCCTGGATGCCAGCAGACACAGGAGGGAAGGTCTTGAAGTAAGAGCTGCATGATCCTAGCATGTCTGCATGAAATGTGGGCCCAAGGCAGGGGGCAGGGGAAGGGGCGGAGAGTGAAGTTTGGGCCTGTAGTCTCAGAGCCCGGCATCCATGGACATGGGAGCCCTGCAGAGGCAAGTCCTGTGGAAACAGTTGCTATTGTCGGCTGCTATGAAGACATGGATTCCCGGCTTGGGAGTATCCACCAATATCCACAGGTCTGCAGGAATGACCTGTCAGATGGGGAACAGATTGTGGCTGGCTGTGGCTGACAAGGTCCCCGGGGTCTTTGCCTTGTCTTTCCCTCCCTCCCCCCACATCCACAGAACATTTTCTGCAGTCCCTCCTCCCTGGGACAGGCTGTCCTTTTGTTCTGGAGGTGCAAGTTCCCTCTGGCAGGCATCTGCTGGACATCGGGAGACTTGGGCCCCAGGAACCCCTTCTGAGCTGGCTTCCCGGTCAGCCTGCCTACTCTCTCCAGGCAAGTCTGCACACTCACCTCATTCTTTAAGCCCCAGCCGAGCCCTGGAGAAGGGCTTAAGGAACATGGTGAAACAAAACTGACAATGCCCCTGCCCTCTTGGAGCTCACACACACGGGGAGAGAGACCATGAAAAGCTGGTACCAAATGAAGGAGTCGTGTGGCAGGTCAGGGGTGATGGCCACATTGAGGCAGGGGGGAGTAGAAGGAGAAGGTAGGATGCCCGAACAATGACGCTTTATCTATGTATTAGATAGTTGTTAAGGATGGAATTTTGTTTCCCCCAAGCCCATATATAAAAGACCTAACCCTCAATGTGACTATATTTGGAGTCGTAATCCAACAGGACTGGTTTCCTTATCAGAAGAGGAGATTGCATGCACAGGGGGATGACAATGTGAAGGAGAAGACGGCTGTCTTCACACCAAGCAGAGAGGTCTCAAGAGGAACCAGTCCTGCTGACACCTGGATCTCAGACTTCCAACCTCTAAAACTCAGAAAATAAATTTTGTTTATTTTAAGCTGCCCAGTCTATGATGCTTTGTTATGACAGACTGAGCTGCATTGTGGTCATTGAGAAGAGGGCATATAACCCAAGACTGGAGGAAGGGAGGGAGCTGGCCAGGAGGCCATCTGGGGGGCCGAGGGAGCGAGAGTTACCCGGGCAGTAGGGAGGAGGCCGGGTGGCTGCAGAGGGGGAGCAAGGGAACAAAAGGGGAGTGGAGGGGGCAGGGCTCAGACAGGTTGAGCCTCGAGAGGCAGCCACGGAGCCACAATCATGCAGCTGTTATGTATCCTTCCTCCCCAGCATGGGTCCCTGAGCTTCCTGAGGATGGAGACAGGACCTCCATCATCCTGACCTCCCCAGAAACATGTAGAAGCCGAGGACCGCTGAGAGAAGAAGCTGGTGTATGGATGGTGACCCCTTGCAGAGTGTGATTATGTGGACAGGCTGGCTGGTGGCTGCAGCCACCCTGCCAGTGAGGACTCAGAACCCAGAGAGCTGGGGGCTGGTAGGTCCCCAGACACACAGGAGCCCTTGATGGATTGAACCTAAGCCACTTGTAGGACCCGTGTCCCCTCTCCCAGTCATCTCCATCAGCCTTGCATGTCATTCTGGTACATGTGGTCACAATGTGGGGTCAGAGGGCGGTGGGAGTCACTGGAAAGGCAGCAGCTCCAGAGACGTCCTTGATCCCCCATGTAACATGGGTCTCCCGCAAGGTCTCAGCTCACATCCTCCAGTCCCTGGAAACATTCTGATTTTTGTTTAGGTTTTAATGCTGTAAAGCTCACTTTTTTTTGCCAGAATCATTGCAAACACATGGATAATTAAACATACCTAGAACCATAGCTGAGATTCCACATTTACTTCTGCACAATAGGAGTCGAGATGCATGGGGCAGAATGGCAGAGGTGAGCATTGAATATCACATTTCTCCCTGCCTGTATTCTGAACCATTTAAGTGATTTAAATGATTAAAACAACTAAAAAGTGATGTTAGGATTGAGGTACTCTACCATATTGGAGAAGGTCAGTTCCACCTGTCCCACGGAAGGGAAATTTAGGAGAGAAGAAATTTCCATTACCCCCTCCCCCCAAAAAAGTACTCACCCAGAATGAAAGGAAAAGTAGCAAAGACTCCTCTCCACCCCCCAACCCCCAACCTCTGAAACTAATGTATCAATAGCTGCTGTGGGTCATTTTATACTGATTCACTTAGATAATAAATGGTGTCTTGGGATCTAGGGAAGAGGCACTTTCTCTTCCTGCCTTCAGTTGTCACATCTAGGCCTGCTTTCTCAGACGGTGTCACCTGTGGTCCTTACCAAGCATGCAGACCCTAGGCATCACCCATGAGCTTTCCAGCAAAGCTTGTGGTGATGGGTCAAGATCTGTTTCCCAAGTCACCGCTGTTCCCTGGGTATGTTGGAACCACCCACAGAGAGGTGACACATTTAATTTCTCCAGAACTTTCCACAGTGATTCCAGGAGGTTGGTGGCTTGCCCTGTGTCCTCGGAGGATGGAGGACAGTGCCGTGCATAGGCTGGCATTCTGCATACATCCAGCGCACAGACTAATGTGCATCTTTCTCTCTCCCTGTTCTGAGGATCGTAAAAAGGCACAACGTCCTCCCCCATGCAGTCTTGGTTGGTGTCACAGACTTGAGCAGATCGGGATGGTGGAGTCCTTTGAAAACTGTCTGGAGCAAGGAGCTAAAAGCACAAACTACCATTACTGCTGTCACCATCATGAATCCCTTCATGGTGGATGCCGGGGGTCCTGGACAGAGAACAGAACTCTGGGGTGTGATTAGCTAAACATAGCCTGGGACATAAAAGTCTGCTGCTTTGAGCTCTGCTTTGCTTTGACAAATGATGAGTTCGGAGCTGCTGCCCAGCTTTTGATTTCATTCCCTTGGTGGCTGAAGGAGCCGGGAGAGAATTACTTTCAGACAAAGATCTCCACTGTTTGCATAGAAACACGTCCATGAGGCTGCAAAAGGAAGCTTTATTAAATTTCCTTTGAAATATAATGCTTTGATTTAAGTGAAAGAATGTTCTCTATGCCTTAAAAATGCCTTGCAAGTTAAGACCACAAGAGACAGTCCTTGTCGGACAAGAAGCAGGCAGGACCCACCTGCTTCTTATCCCTGGACCCAGAAGTTCTACTTCACAAACCCTACAGAGATCAGAAGGGACCTGCTGTACTAGTGGGCTCAGGCTGCTACAACAAAACTCCACAGACCAGGAGTCTGAAACAACAGAGATTTATATCTCACTGTCTGGAGGCTGGCAGTCTGAGATCAAGGTGTTGGCAGGGCTGGTTCCTTCTGAAGTCCCTCTCCTTGGCTTATAGACAATGGATTTCTCCCAGTGTCTGCACATGGTAGTCCCTTTGTGTAGGTCAGTGTCCAACCTAATCTCCTCTTCTTATAAGGGCACTAGTCATATTTTAACTTAATTACCTCTTTAAATGCCCTGTCTTCAAATACAGCCACATTCTGAGGGACTGAGGGTTAGAACTTCAACATATGAATTTTGGGGGGTACTATCTAGCTCATAACACTTGGCATCCCACTGGGAAGAGCAATAACAGAAAACCCAAAACCCTCAGTGGCCTGAAGCATGGCTACAGTTGATGTTGTAATAGTGAAGAACAAATCTGACTCCACAGTGGACCTGTTTCTTTTACTTTCAACTTTGTATTCTGTTGCTTTTGCTACAAGTTAAGAATGTTGCCTGTAGGCTGAAATATAGAGGACAGTATATTCTCAGTGCTCTGACCTTTAAAAATGAACACTTTTCCATTCATATAGAGATAAAAAGTTGCAGAACAGAGAATAACATTTGTCTTGTTGGATGTTTACAGGAATATGGTGACCTGACCTGTGGATGGCTGCAAGAACAAAGGATTCTGGCACCAAGAAGTTTGCAACAACCAAGCACACCCCATCTCCTTTTAGTTGAAAAGAAGCCTGAATTCTAATTCAAGTAATATGGTTTGTTGGGACACTAGTCCACCATCTTCTTGGTCTGCTGTCTTTCCAAATAAAGTTTCAATTTCTTGCCCTACCACCTCATCTCTTGATTTATTGGCCTGTCATGCGGTGAGCAGTTCGAGCTTGGACATGGTAAAAATCAGTATGAGCTTGGACATGGTAAAAATGTCCCAGCTCCTAGGTTCTGAGGAATCCATCATGTGTCATCCTCTTTGGGGGATGTCCCATCAGGACACTGATGTGCTCACACAAAAGTGGCTTACCCAGGTTAAATCTTTCCAGGCCCTGGTCATCGTGGTCAAGGTCATGTACAGGATGTGGGGTGGGGTGTGTGTGTGTATGTGTGAGGGCATGCACACCTGCAGGGATAGCTTCCAGGGAAATTTCCATAACACCCACCTCCTCAGAACATCCCATTCCAACAGCCCACAAGTTCGTTAACCTCCTGGCAGACAAAACGCTGACGTGGGAGAAATTCAGAGAAGAGACACATTAAAACATAATAACAATAATACTCTTTGATGAATGTTTCCCCATCAAACCTCTGGAGCATAAGTCTGAGAATGTTAAGAAGGCAATTGTCAGAAAAAAAAAAAAAAACCTGACACTTATCCTTTTTAAATATAGGATCCATTTAACCAATTAATTTTATTTATAAAAGGACAAGCAAACGATTTAATTTATGTGATTTCAGTTTTGATCATTTTTTCTGCTGTTAACAGACAGCACCATTCTTCCTGATAATTAAGACTCTTATAGTCAATAAGACCCCATTATTAAATTTAATATTGATGGTCAAAACAGTGGTTGCCATCTCTCCGCCCGCTGCTGGCCTCCTGCTCTCTGTGTGAACAGTTCAAGTGCAGCTTCTCAGCACCTCTGGCCTCATTAAGCACCGTCTCCTTATAAATCACAGGCTCTGGCTTTTGTGAACCTCTGGAGAAGGCAGGAGGCCAGATGCAGAGGGCTTCCAGTCACCGGAGAGAAGTGAGGTGTGGATGCAAAACACTTTTAGTTGGACCTGGAACTATTGACAAGCAAAATGAAATAAAATCCTCTGGGCCCTGCTTCTTAATCTTACGGTTTCTAATCTCTCTTCTTGCTTCTAATATCTGACTGCTCAACACATAGGTGGAGGAACAGCTTTTCCTCTGCCCTCTTAGGTTCCGTGGCCAGAGACCCTGTGAATTAAGATTAATAATGGACAGATTAATGGGAGAAAAGGCATGCACATTTGTTCATTTTCGTGTGCAGGGACATTGCAGGAAGAAGGGAATGCCCAAGGAATGGGTGAGATTTGAGATATTATGTGCCATTTTACTAAGAGATGAAGAGGAGACGAGGGGTATGGCTGGGAGAACAAATGCCTTCTTACAGGTTGGAGAGGGCACTTGTGGAAACACCAGTTACTGTTCTGAAAGATAAATGGGTCCATAGGAGAACAGGTGGGAGGGGCCACAGTCTTGTGTGATTCTGATTCCCCAATCCAGGAAGAGGAGGTGAGAGTTTCTCCTGGGGAGGGGATTGATGGAGATTGTTCTTTTTGGAGACTTCTTTTTGGGGAGAAAAGGGATTTCAGGAAATTGAATGCCTTCAGCTCAAAATAATTCTTGGGCCAAAGTGGCGTATTTTGGGGTGACACATCCTGATCCTCTTGATGGACCCCATTCAGTGCTTCCACATTCACAGTGATGGTCTGCGTCTAACTTCCATGCCCACACTTTGGGAGTCTCCTCCTTCCCTACCTCCTTCTCTTTCTCCTTCTTCCTGTTCTTCTTTCTTCCACAGGTATTCACAGTACTTGGAGAACAAGAAATGGGGCAGAGGTAGACCTAACCTCACATGAGGCACACTTTAGTAGGGATGGTAGGGATTCTAATGGGAGATGGATGTGGAAAATAAAGGACTTTGTGTTAGGTAGGTTTGGGTCCATGCCTGGCTGGGAGATGTTGAGAAGGTATTGGGCACAGAGAGGGTGAGTGATGCTCTTGGGGTTGCTAATGTGGGATTCTGGATATCCAGCTGAAGGACCTGGGTTGGCTCTCTTTGGTACACTATACAAAGTCATGTGGTGATTCTGGTAACCTGGTGGTGTGTGATATAATCAAAGCACTTTACGGGGGAAGCAATGTTAATAATTGCGAGAGAGTGCAAGGAAGAATCCTGGTGAGGAAATGACGTTTTGGTGGAAAACTCAAAGGTACTGTGAAAGGAGAGGAGAATGCATTGGGCAGCTACTGGTGAGCAACAAGCAAGCACAGACTCTCAGAGATGCACAGCTATGGCTGTGAATATTGGTTCCCTATGCATTTTCAGGGCATCTAGGCTGAGCTCTGATGTGCACCCTGGGCCTTGACTCCTTGCTATACTGACCTGTCCATGCAATGTGCCTGCATTCTGGGGCCTGGACAGAGGGGGGAGCAGTGACCTGGAGGAAGCAATGGCAGGGACACAAGAGGACAGGAGGAAATACAAGGCCTCCCAAAGCCAGGCTCAGAGGGAACACAGGTCACTTCTGCCCATGCTCCACTGGCCAAAGAAAGTCACGTGACTGGTCCAAGGACAAGGGGTAACATCCTCGTGTTTACTGGCACCCCTGCTGAGACTGGGCCAGTAACTCTGTCTACAGCAAACCCACCAGCACTTCTCACTCTTTGCTAGTCTGGGGTTTTCTGAGATTTACACATTATTCTTCAGGAAAAGCCATCCCTGGAGACCCTGACTAGCCCTCTCTCTCTCTCCCTCTCTCTCTCTCTCTCTCTCTCTCTCTCTCTCTCTCTCTCTCCCACATATTTTAAGTTCCTGGTTGGAGGACTTTTGACTAATTGTGTCCATCACTCCAGAAAATTCTCCAGCCACTTTCCAGTCAATCCTCTGCACCTCACAGGAAACTCCTATTCTGATTTTAATTCCAGTGGAGTAGTTTTGCCTGTTCCAGAACTCCATGCAGACAGTCATATGCAGGATGTACTCTTTGGCATCCTTCTCGTGCTCAGCTTAATACCTGTGAGACTCATATAGGTTTTTGCAAGGTTTGTTCCTTTCATTGTTGAGAAGCGTTCTTTTGCATGGAGTTATAATTTGTCCAACCTCTTATAGGTGGGCATTTGGATCATTTCCAGTTTGGAGATATTATGAATTGGGTGGCCATGAACATTTGTGTATGTGTCGGTTGGGATTTTTAAACATGTGTTTTCATTTCTCTTGGATAAACTCCTAGAAGGGGAACCATGGAATTATAGGGTGAGATTGTTAGTATTAGAGGTCATAAGCTTTTTCCAGAATGTTTGTGCCATTTCACTCTCCCACCAGTAACACAGCTCTCCTTGCCAACATTTGAGATATCTTTTTTTAATTTTTTTTTTAATGTTTTTTATGTTCCCTTATGGTTTCAATGTTTCAATGTGGCTTTAACTTGCACCCTTTTTATAACTGATGATGTTGTCTTCCCACATGTGCTGTTGGCCACTTGCACATGTTCTGTTAAGTGTGTATTCAGACCTTTTCTCTTCACTCTTTCTTTTATTATCATTTTTTGGTTGTTTGTCTATTATTTAACTGTGGGACAACTCCCTTTTTTTTTTTTTTTTTTTTTTTTTGCGGTACACGGCCCTCTCACTGTTGTGGCCTCTCCCGTTGCAGAGCACAGGCTCCAGACGCGCAGGCCCAGCGGCCAGGCTGTTCTTTCCTTTGGAGATAGGATGTTCTTTCCTTTGGAGGCTGCTTTTCTGCACAGCTCCTCAGATTTGGCTCTCAGCAGAGCACTTGCTCCCTCCCTTCTCTCTCATAATCTTCAATTCACTTACTCTTTGACCCTGCCCTCCATGGTATAAACCTTCCACCTACACACACCTCATCTTCTCCAGACCCACATGCGGGAGTTGCTGAGGAAACCACATGTGACTCTGACAAACACCACCATTTCTTCTTGTAATGGCATCATGACAACAGGGTCTTTGACTGTCAAGACAGCTGGGAGTCATATGTTTCTTGGGACAACTGAGTCCTCAAGTTCTGTTGATTAAGTTCGCACTTTGTTTGACTTGCTTCCCTTTTGTGTTAGCACAGTTTCCACTCCTCTCCATAAGGTTATGGGACCTGAACGTCTTCCCCTAGATTGAAGACCTCTTTACAGTCTACATAAACAACAAACCTTCATAACCTACCCTGCCCTCCCCATCTAATAAAACAGGTTTTCCCTCAGATCAGTGTTGCCAGCTCAGCAGTGGGAAGACTGTCTGAGGGTCTGTGATGTCAGCCTGTCCTCCTCTGAGGGACTGTCCACTCCAGTGAGTGCTCTTTAGAATTGCGGCGAGGCAGTCAAAAATGGGAGTTGTCGGGTTTCCCTGGTGGTGCAGTGGTTGAGAGTCCGCCTGTCGATGCAGGGGACACGGGTTCGTGCCCCGGTCCGGGAGGATCCCAAATGCCACAGAGCGGCTGGGTCCGTGATTGCTGTGGAAGCAGCCAGCACAAAATCTAGGCAAAAAGTATGTGATCATAAGTGCTTGTTGAATAAAATGAATGAATGATACGTTATCTCATGATGTGATGATAGTGGGACCCTGTCAATAGGAAGGGGAAATCCTTGAGAGACGTAGTCACCCTCTCAGTTTTGGGGTTCACAAAGCATCTGGGTTGGCCCTACTGAGGATCTAAGAGTCTCCCCTAGAACCCTGTAGAACCGCTTGACTTCTGGCTCCAAGACTTTTTTCTTAGAGCCTAGCACTGTACATGGTTTTTTTTCACCCACTGTGATTATACTTTGGATCCATAGAGACAACATTTGCATTCTGAGATGAAACCTTCTACAAAGCATCGATCTTTATTACTCTGTGTTGGCAGTTCCACCCAGGACTCATTTGCCTCATTTTAAAAAAAAAATTTTAAACCAGGCAATGGGGTGCAGAGATGGACAGTCTGATATCTGCAGCTTCCTTCCATGCACATTCACGAAAAAAAAAAAATTCTAAAATGTTGCAATGCTTAAACTTGTTCTCTAGAAATTCCAAAGTCTGCTGTGGAATGTTTGCTTGGCCCTGTCACTGAATCAGACAACAGATAGAGACCCTACACCCCTCCCTACCCTCACCCCCTGTTGTGACTGAGATTACTGAAAAAGCTCAGAAGTGAGTCTCAGAATGGTTGGGGAGTAAAGAGCCTCCTTGCCTTTCCAGCCCTCTCAACTATAAAGATTCATAATACTCTCCTGTTAGAAAAGTCCTTGTGGATGCTTGGATCCAGTCTCTGGCATGCTTTTAGGATTAAGAGTGTTACCATTACCAGCATTCCTGGACCCTTGATTGCTTCCAGGAAAAACACTCAAGGCCAGCCAGGAAGTGGGTAGAGAAGCACAGCAATGTGGGAGTGAGGGCTTACTAGCCAGCAATCCAGGGGAGCTGGGAGCTTAATTGTAGTGTTTCCCCATTACCTTGGTGTAAATACACCCACCAAGCTACTAATTGGCTAATTCTAAGCTACTGACATGACACCAGCATGGATTTGGGAAGAGCCGATCACCATCTGTCCTTGCAAACCCATGTGAGCTGGTCCCATCCACCCCTGGGGGCACCCTCTTTCTCCAGATGCACTGTTTTGGAAACTCTCTGCTATTTGTCCCTGAGGTCAGACCTGTCCCTTTATTTAGTATCTCCCATGTGTGTAACATCATCCCATTGCCTCCAAGAAGATGATAGTGTAAGGGGGGGAGACAGGGAGGCAGAGTTGAGTACATTGCAGTGGGAGAAGACTTCTCAACTGTATCAGTGAGGGTGGGGCTCCTTAGTGCCTCCAAAAAGGGGTGTCTTTCTTAGACATGGCCCCTCTTCAAGCTGATGAGGGAGTGTAGGGAAGGGGACAGGAGGGGGTGACTCACTCTGAGCTGCCCCATATTGGCCCTCCCACAGTGAAGATGTGTCCAGAAGCAACACAAGAGGACAGTTCATGACCAGGTGCTTCTGATGGTCCAAGGCATTGTGGGGGAGTTGAGGAGGCTGTTACCAGCCAAGTACCGTCAATGTATGCACCCTCCCATACCATTCCCTTTTGGTTCTCTGGGACAGCTTTTTCCCTTTGCCAACCCTTCTCAGTCTGTGTATTGACTGCCATTCTGGGTGTTTATGCTCTGGCTCTTTTGACCAATGAGTTGCCATGGATATCATCAGATTTCACAAAGAGGAGGGTTTCCCTGGCTCCAAGGAAATCCCAGAGACCTTGTTTACTCCATGCCCACCAGGGTACAAGTGGGCAGTCACACTGCTTCACAGACACATTTATTCTCCCCTCCACTTTTCATTATAAAAGGGATATCACCACAAGAGAGAAAATATGGAAAACACTTTTAAAAGAATTTTTAACATACCCCACTCTCTGACCAACCACCTTTAGTATTTGGGGCATTTCCTTCAACTCTTTTTCAATGACTTTTCACACAGTTGTCATCATATACCTCACATAATTTGAGATCTTGCTTTTTACCCAACACCACATGGTTCTCCTTTATTATGTTATTATATAACCTTCATATTCATCAATATTTATTTTTTCTATTGATTTACTATTGTCATTAGTGACCCACACACATAGAGTTAATTAATTCCATAAGATCTATTGTTAAAATCAATAATCAAATTCCTGCCCATTTTCCACTCCCCAGAAGCTACCACTTTTTACTTTTTAGCAGTTTGTTTTGTTTTGTTTTTTTGTTTTGTTTTCCTATGTTCATAAATAATATATCTATACCTATACCTGTTAATTTTTCAACTTGAGTCATTATTGATTGGCTTGCTCCTAAAGACAAGAAATGTTCAGTCTCTTTCATTCTTCTCACTCCTACCCACACCTCCACACCTCTTTCATTCTTCACATCTCCTCCCCACACCTCCATCACACATCTTCCCATTGTGAGGATACAGTGACACCACCAGTCTGGTTAGATCCACATTCAGTGTTTACAACTTCCCATCCATGTAAATGTGAACAGTAAGGTGTGAATTCGAACAACTGGACACCAGGAGATGAGTTTTCTCTTCCTGAACAACTGTTTGTCCTCAACAGAGTTAATTGTCTTCCATACTGTCTCTTAGTTTGTTCTGTTTGTCTGCTTTTCCACATTCTTGTAGAAAGTGTCTCTCACTAGTCCCTTCCCAGTTCACTCAAATGCATCTGGTGACCTTCATCTTCTTGGAGACAACCTTCTGGTCTTCCAGCCTGCTCTGGTCTGGATGCCATCCTGATACACAACTGTCATCCTGGAATCTCTTTCCCCAACACCCTAGGGACCCACCTCTCTTGTGTCCATCTCCATTTCCTGACACCATGCCTTCCTTTCTCTGGTTGACTCCTTCGTGTTGATGGAGCACCTCCCCGAGCAGATTTCAGAGAAAAGGTACATGAGACCCGGTATATAAAAATGTTACACAACACTCAAACTTGACCATATGCCTGAGTATAGACTTCACTATTTCCCCTCAGAATTAAAGGTGTTGCATTATTCCATTTTCTCCTTGTTACCAGTATTGCTCTTAAAAAGTCAGGTGTCATTCTGATCCTTGATTTATAAGTAGTTTTTTCTGTCCTCTCTCTTCTCTCTCTTAGCTTTTAGCATCTTAACTTTGTCCTCATGGTTCTGGAGTCCCACAATGCCATGACTTTATCAATTAGTATGGATAATTTTTTATCCATTGTGCCAGACATCCAAAGGGTCATTTCAATTTGGAAACATCACATCTGGAAGGCAACCTTGAACAATTCTTGAATTTTATGAAGCTCTTTTACTGAGAGGCAGGCTGGTAGAGTTGTTAAGAGGTGGGACAAAAGAGTCAGGCTGCCTGGGTTCAAATCCTGGCTCTGCCATTTATCAGCTGACTGACCTTGGGTAATCAGTCTTCTAAACTCTCTGTGCTTTAGTGTCCTCATTTCCAAAATAGGATAAAAATGATGTCTACTTCAAGAGTATTTATTAGGATTACATGAATTAATATGCAATGATTGAATTAAGAGGCAATGCTGGGAATAGTTTAAGGCACATAGAATTACTACATCATCACAGTTATCTCTGCTATTCTTTGATGATTTATTCCCCTCTACTCTGTCTGTTCTCGTTCTCTAACTTCTTCCTCTTGCTCCTCCTCCTCCTTCTCCTCCTCCTCCTCCTCCTCCATCTTCTTCTTCTCCTTCTTCTTCTTCTTCTTCTTCTTCTTCTTCTTCTTCTTCTTTTTCTTCTTCTTCTTTTTTAAATTAATTTATTTTATTATTGGATGCATTGGGTCTTTGTTGCTGCACGTGAGCTTTCTCTAGCTGTGGTGAGTGGGGGTTACTCTTCATTGTGGGTCTCAGTCTTCTCATTGCAGTGGCTTCTCTTGCTGCGGAGCATGGGCTCTAGGTGCATGGGCTTCAGTAGTTGTAGCATGTGGGCTCAGTAGTTGTGGCTCGTGGGCTCTAGAGTGCAGGCTTAGTAGCTGTGGTGCATGGGCTTAGTTGTTACATGACATGTGGGATCCTCCCAGACCAGGGCTCGAATGTGTCTCCTCTGCATTGGCAGGCAGATTCTTTTTTGTTTGTTTGTTTTTTACATCTTTATTGCAGTATAATTGCTTTACAGTGGTGTGTTTCTGCTTTATAACAAAGTGAATCAGTTATACATATACGTATGTTCCCATATCTCTTCCCTCTTGCATCTCCCTCCCTCCCACTCTCCCTATCTCACCCCTCTACATGGTCACATATCACCGAGTTATCTCCCTGTGCTATGCAGCTGCTTCCCACTAGCTATCTATTTTACGTTTGGTAGTATATATATGTCCATGCCACTCTCTCACTTT
>NW_020174791.1:940622-990713 GCF_003031525.2 Neophocaena asiaeorientalis asiaeorientalis
TGTTGTGGCCTCTCCTGTTGCGGAGCACAGGCTCCAGACACGCAGGCTCAGCAGCCATGGCTCATGGGCCTAGCCACTCCACGGCATGTGAGATCTTCCTGGACCAGGGCACAAACCCAGCTTTTAGTTTTATTAATCTTTGCTATCATTTCCTTCATTTCTTTTTCATTTATTTCTGATCTAATCTTTATGATTTCTGCTAACTTTGGGCTTTTATTGTTCTTCCTTCTCTAATTGCTTTAGGTGCAAGCTTAGGTTGTTTATTCGAGATGTTTCCTGTTTCTTATAGTAGGATTGTATTGCTATAAATTTCCCTCTTATAACTGCTTTTGCTGCAATTGTGACTCAAGATATGATTGATCCTGGACAGTGTTCCATGAGCACTTGAGAATAATGTGTATTCTGTTGTGTTTGGATGGAGTGTCCTATAAATATCAATTAAGTCCATCTTGTTTTATGTATCATTTAAAGCTTGTGTTTCCTTATTTATTTTCATTTTGGATGATCTGTCCATTGGTGAAAGTGGGGTGTTAAAGAGGTGCTGAACTCTCTCAGCTTTTGCTTGTCTGTAAAGGTTTTAATTTCTCCACCAAATCTGAATAAGATCCTTGCTGGGTAGAATAATCTTGATTATAGGTGTTTCCCTTTGATCACTTTAAATATGTCCTGCCAGTCCCTTCTGGCTTGCAGGGTTTCTGCTGAAAGATCAACTGTTAATCTTATGGGGATACCCTTGTGTGCTATTTTTTGTTTTTCCCTTGGTGCTTTTATTTTTTATGTATTTAAATTTATTTAGTTATTTTGTGGTACGTGGGCCTCTCACTGTTGCGGCCTCTCCCATTGTGGAGCACAGGCTCCAGACGCGCAGGCTCAGTGGCCATGGCTCACCAGCCCAGCCACTCAGCGGTATGTGGAATCCTCCCGGAGCAGGGCATGAACCCATGTCACGGGTTTCAGCTTTGGATTTGGCCCCTTCTCTGCGTGTAGGTCACCTGAGGGATTCTGTTCTTCGCTCAGACAGGACAGTGTTAAAGTAGCTGGCTCACTCAGGCCAGGGGGAGAGAGGGGTATGGAGTGTGGGGCAAGCCTGCAGTGGCAGAGGCCGGCATGACATTGCACCAGCCTGAGGCGCGCCATGCATTCTCCAGGGGAAATTGTCCCTGGATCCCTGGCACTGGCAGGCTGCACAGGCTCCCCGGAAGGGAGGTGTGGAGAGTGACCTGTGCTTGCACACAGGCTTCTTGGTGGCGGCAGCAGCAGCCTTAGCATCTCATGCCCGTCTCTGGAGTCCGCGCTGTTAGCCGTGGTTCATGCCCATCTCTGGAGCTCCTTTAAGCAGCGCTATTAATCACCTCTCCTCCTGCACTGGGAAACTTTTGGGAGGTCTGAGGTCTTCTGCCAGTGTTCAGTAGGTGTTCTATAGTAGTTGTTCCACGTGTAGATGTATTTCTGATGTATCTGTGAGGAGGAAGCTGATCTCCGTGTCTTACTCTTCCGCCATCTTCCTAGATCTTTTTCTCCTTCTTCTTCTTCTTCTCCTTCTTCTTCTTCTTCTTCTTCTTCTTCTTCTTCTTCTTCTTCTTCTTATTCTTCTTCTTCTTCTTCTTCTTCTTCTTTCTTTTTTTCTTCTTCTTCTATTTTCTTTTCTTTTTTTAATCACTTTTTCATTTTGCTACTTTCTGTCAGATTTCTTCAACTTTATCTTAGAAACTTTCTTCTGAGTTTTTATTTTTGCCATTATCTTTTTTGTGTCCCCAAACTTCTTTTCATTTTGTTTTATTTTGTTTCATTTCCTTTTCCATGTGCTTCTTTTCAGTAGTATCCTGTTCCTTTTTCAAAGTTGTAACATCTTCTCTTACAACCCTGAGGATATTATGGGCATGTTTCTTATTTGTTTGGCTTTGGTTTTCACCTTCTTACTTAATTGTTTCCTTTTTGGGGTACTGTTTGCTTGTTTGGTACCTGTCTACAAGTCTTTTTCAAATATTTGGTGATCTTTTAAATTTTGCTCATATTTGATAGAGAAGCCCTAAAAAGCTGAGTGGTAAACCCAAGTAATGGTGATAATTGTATCCTGTGGTCTTGCAATGGGGGGATTTTCCTAAGATGTCACTAGGGAGACTCTTGTCTTTAAGGCTATTCTCTTGGGCTGGTCAGATTTCCCAGAGAAGAATCTTCCAGTCTTCTGCCAGGAAAAGAGAGGTTTAAACATCAGGATCCTGGGAATCAACCAGGGCAAAATATCCATTTAATTGTCATATTTTAAACTTAGCCATTCATTGAATCCTCATGTTTTCAGTGGCCCTCTGTTTTAGCATCTCCAAAAAATAGATCTCTAGTCTCCCGTCAGAGCATCAGAAGTCACTCTTCCAGCACACTGAGTGGGGGAAGGAAGCTCTGGGGTTGAAGTGGTCCATACACTTCCAAATGGACTGTAAATCATATTCCTGTCTTCAGCACACATCCACATTGTTTCCACAGTTCCAACAGCATCTAGTCCTGCATCCATTGAGGGTCCTGCAGTGCCCATCTGTCTACCATGCTTTCTTCTCTGTTTCTGTTTTTATTTATGTTTCTTTTTTATTTATTTATTTTTCTTATTAGCCATCCATTTTATACACATCAGTGTATACATGTCAATCCCAATCTCCCAATTCATCACACCACAATCCCCACTCCCGCCACTTTCCCCCCTTAGTGTCCATATGTATTTTCTCTACTTCTCTGTCTCAATCTCTGCTCAGCAAACCAGTTCATTTGTACCATTTTCTAGGTTCCACATATATGCGTTAATATACGATATTTGTTTTTCTCTTTCTGACTTACTTCACTCTATGTGACAGTCTCTAGATTCATCTATGTCTCTACAAATGACCCAATTTCATTCCTTTTTATGGCTGAGTAATATTCCATTGTATATATGTGCCACATCTTCTTTATCCATTCAACTGTCAATGGGCATTTAGGTTGCTTCCATGACCTGACTACCGTAAATAGTGCTGCAATCAACATCGGGGTGCATGTGTCTTTTTGAATTATGGTTTTCTCTGTGTATATGCCCAGTAGTGGGATTGCTGGGTCATATGGTAATTCTATTTTTAGTTCTTTAAGGAACCTCCATACTTTTCTCGATAGTGACTGTATCAATTTACATTCCCACCAACAGTGCAAGAGGGTTCCCTTTTCTCCAAATTTTCTCCAGCATTTATGGTTTGTAGATTTTCTGATGATACCCATTCTAACTGGTGTGAGGTGATACCTCATTGTTGTTTTGATTTGCATTTCTCTAATAATTAGTGATGTTAAGCAGCTTTTCATGTGCTTCTTGGCCATCTGTATGTCTTCTTTGGAGAAATGTCTATTTAGGTCTTCTGCCCATTTTTGGATTGGGTAGTTTGTTTTTTAAATATTGAGCTGCATGATGCTGTTTATATATTTTGGAGATTGATCCTTTGTATATTGATTCATTTGCAAATATGTTCTGCCATTCTGAGGGTTGTCTTTTTGTCTTCTTTGTAGTTTACTTTGCTTTGCAAAAGCTTTGAAGTTTCATTAAGTCCCATTTGTTTATTTTTGTTTTTATGTTCATTACTCTAGGAGGTGGATCAAAAAAGATCTTGCTGTGATTTATGTCAAAGAGTATTCTTCCTAGGTTTTCCCCTAAGAGTTTTATAGTGTCCAGTCTTACATTTAGATCTCTAATTCATTTTGAGTTTATTTTTGTGTATGGTGTTAGGGAGTGTTCTAATTTCATTCTTTTACTTGTAGCTGTCCAGTTTCCCAGCAACACTTATTGAAGTGGTGATCTTTTCTCCATTGTATATCCTTGTATTCTCTGTCATAGATTAGTTGACCATAGGTGCGTGGGTTTATCTCTGGGCTTTCTACCCTGTTCTATTGATCTATATTTCTGTTTTTGTGCCAGTACCATATTGTCTTGACTACTGTAGCTTTGTAGTATAGTCTGTATTCAGGGAGTCTGATTCTTCCAGCTCTGTCTTTTTCCCTCAAGACTGCTTTGGCTAGTCTAGACTGTTGTAATGTCTCTGTTTTCAATTCTAATTTTATTGATTTGAGTCCTCTCCCTCTTTTTCTTGATGAGTCTGGCTAATGGTTTATCAATTTTGTTTATCTTCTCAAAGAACCAGCTTTTCATTTTATTGATCTTTGCTATTGTTTCCTTTGTTTTTATTTCATTTATTTCTTCTCAGATTTTTATGATTCCTTTCCATCTGCTAACTTTGGGCTTTGCTTGTTCTTCTTTCTGTAGTTCCTTTAGGTGTAAGGTTAGATTGTTTACTTGAGATTTTTCTCATTTCTTGAGGTAGGCTTGTATTGCTATAAACTTCCCTCTTAGAACTGCTTTTGCTGCATTCCATAGGTTTTGGATCATCGTGTTTTCATTGCCATTTGTCTCTAGGTATTTTTTGATTCCCTCTTTGATTTCTTCAGTGATCTCTTGGTTATTTAGTAACGTATTGTTTAGCCTCCATGTGTTTGTGTTTTTTACATTATTTTCCTGGTAATTATATCTAATCTCATAGCGCTGTGGTCAGAAAAGATGCTTGATATGATTTCAATTATTGTAAATTTACTAAGGCTTGATTTATGACCCAAGATGTGATCTATCCTGGAGAATGTTCCATGTGCACTTGAGAAGAAGTTGTAATTGGCTGTTTTGGGATGGAATGTCCTATAAATATCAATTAAATCTATCTGGTCTATTGTGTCATTTAAAGCTTGTGTTTCCTTATTAATTTTCTGTTTGAATGATCTGTCCATTGGTATAAATGAGGTGTTAAAGTCCCTCACTATTATTGTGTTACTGTCAATTTCCTCTTTTATAGCTGTTAGCAGTTGCCTTATGTATTGAAGTGCTCCTATGTTGGGTTTATATATACTTATAATTGTTATATCTTCTTCTTGGATTGATCCCTTGATCATTATGTGGTGTCCTTCCTTGTCTCTTGTAGCATCCTTTATTTTAAAGCCTATTTTATTTGATATGAGTACTGCTACTCCAGCTTTCTTTTGATTTCCATTTGCATGGAATATCTTTTTCCATCCCCTCACTTTCAGTCTGTATGTTTCCTGAGGTCTGAAGTCGGTCTCTTGTAGACAGCATATATATGGGTCTTGTTTTTTTATCCATTCAGGAAGCCTGAGTCTTTTGGTTGGAGCATTTAATCCATTCACATTTAAGGTAATTATCAATATGTATGCTCCTATTACCATTTTTTTAATTGTTTTGGGTTTGTTTTTGTAGGTCCTTTTCTTCTCTTGTGTTTCCCACTTAGAGAAGTTCCTTTAGCATTTGTTGTAGAGCTGGTTTGGTGGTGCTGAATTCTCTTAGCTTTTGCTTGTCTGTAAAGCTTTTGATTTCTCCATCGAATCTAATTGAGATCCTTGCTGGGTAGAGTAATCTTGGTTGTAGGTTCTTCCCTTTCTTTGCTTTAAGTATACCATGCCACTCCCTTCTGGCTTGTAGAGTTTCTACTGAGCAAGCAGCTGTTAACCTTATGGGAGTTCCCTTGTATGTTATTTGTCATTTTTCCCTTGCTGCTTTCAATAGTTTTTCTTTGTCTTTAATTTTTGCCAATTTGATTACTAAGTGTCTCAGCATGTTTCTCCTTGGGTTTACCTATATGGGACTCTCTGTGCTTCCTGAACTTGGGTGGCTATTTCCTTTCCCATGTTAGGGAAGTTTTCAACTATAATCTCTTCAAATATTTTCTTGGGTCCTTTCTCTTTCTCTTCTCCTTCTGGGACCCCTATAATGTGAATGTTGTTGTGATTAATGTTGTCCCAGATGTCTCTTAGGCTGTCTTCATATCTTTTCATTATTTTTTCTTTATTCTGTTCCACAGCTGTGAATTCCACCATTCTGTCTTCCAGGTCACTTATCTCTTCTTCTGCCTCAGTGATTCTGCTATTGATTCCTTCTAGTATATTTTTCATATCTGTTATTGTATTGTTCATCTCTGTTTATTTGTTCTTTATTTCTTTTAGATCTTTGTTAAACATTTCTTGCATCTTCTCGATTTTTTCCTCCATTTTTTTTCCAAGGTCCTGGAGCAACTTCAGTATCATTATTCTGAATTCGTTTTCTGAAAGATTGCCTATCTCCATTTCATTTAGTTTTTTTTGTTTTTTGTTTTTTTTTTTCCTGGGGTTTTTTCTTGTTCCTTCGTCTGGTACATCACCCTGTGCCTTTTCATCTTGTCTATCTTTCTGTGAATGTGATTTTTGTTCCACAGGCTGCAGATTGTAATTCTTCTTGCTTCTGCTGTCTGCCCTCTGGTGGATGAGGCTATCCAAGAGGCTTGTGGAAGTTTCCTGATTGGAGGGACTGGTGGTTGGTAGAGCTGGGCGTTGCTCTAGTGGGCAGAGCTCAGTAAAACTTTAATCTACTTGTGTGCTGATGGGTGGGGCTGTGTTCCCTCCCTGTTGGTTGTTTGACCTGAGGCAACCCAATACTGGAGCATACCTGGGCTCTTTGTTGGGACTAATGACGGACTCTGGAAGGGCTCATGCCAAGGAGTACTTCCCAGAACTTCTGCTGCCAGTGTCCTTGTCCTTTGGTGAGCCACAGCTGTCCCTGCCTCTGTAGGAGACTCTCCAACACTAGCAGGTAGGTATGGTTCAGTCTCCTATGGGGTTACTGCCCCTTCCCCGTGTCCCAATGTGCACACTATTTTGTGTGTGCCCTCCAAGAGCAGAGTCTCTGTTTCCCTCAGTCCTGCCAAAGTCTTGCAATCAAATCCTGCTAGCCTTCAAAGTCTGATTCTCTAGGAATTCTTCCTCCCATTGCCAGACCCTCAGGTTGGGAAGCCTGACGTATAGCTCTGAACCTTCACTGCAGTTGGTTCACTTTTGTAATGTAAGTGCTCTCTAGTTTGTGAATCACCCAACCAGCAGTTACGGGATTTGATTTTATCGTGATAGCACCCCCTCCTACCATCTCATTGCAGCTTCTTCTTTAGCTTTGCCTGTGGGTTATCTTTTTTGGTGAGTTCCAGTGTCTTCCTTTTGATGATTTTTCAGCAATTAGTTGTGATTCTGGTGTTCTCGAAAGAGGGAGTGAGAGCATGTCCTTCTACTCCGCCATCTTGAACCACTCTTTCTTTTTTGTGTTTCTTATACTGCTGATTGGATTCTGCTTTCTTGGATGGCTGAGTCTGTTAACACTTCTTTCTTCCTCTCAGCATCCACAATAATGTATTGTCTCCTTTTCTCTTCTCTTTGTCTTTGTGATCTTGTGCATTATTGAAATTTTCCACTTACCATCCTTTTTAGTAGGATTTAGGCAGGCACTGGAGATTAGTGTGTTTGTGTGCATCCATAACCTGAAATTCTAGATTAAAAACAAAAAGAGTATTATTCCTTTGAGTTATTTCCAAGTTTTCACTATCATAGATAAACTGGTGAACATTAGTGTCAAAGATGTGTGTGAGTGTGTATTTAGGCTCCTTCATAGATGTGGAACCAATGAGTAAGTCACACAGAACAGTAAGGTGAAGTGGTTGGGGCTATGTGTCTTGAGTTCAAATTCTGTCACTTACTCTCTTTGTAGCCCTGGGCCAATTACTTGAAGGCTTTCTCTTTTTGTTTCTCGACCCAGAAGGTGAGGATAAAGATGATACTACACACACCATGTTGAGTATTTGTGAGGGGTACATATTCAAGAGTGTCTATAGCACTTAGATTTCAACCTGATGTCTGGTAAATGTTAACTATTCTTTTGACTAGGCTTCACAAAATCTTTGATAGATTGTCCCCCCAAATCAGTTTATGTACCCCTTAGTGATGAGGAAGACTAATCATTTCACTCACTGGTTACTAGGAATGTATGTGGTCACTTCTAATTTGATAGGCAAACATGTACACATTAACACATATACATTATGTCTCATTATTTCATCTGCATTTTGATCTCCAAGGCTGTTGGGCACTTTTCTAGTCATTTGTTCGTGTTTGTGAGTTACCTGCTTGTGTCTTTGGCCCATGTATATTTTAGGGTCCTATGTTTTACCCATTGATTGGTATGACATTGGTGACATTTCTCAAAATAAACTGTCAGAGTTCACTGCCAGCCCTGCAGGTTGCACTCTCTGGAAGTTCTTTTCTTTTGTTAGTTTTCTTTTCTTTTTTACTGCCAATAATTAGTTTAATTAATAATTCCAGTTAACCCATTTCAACTTGAATGGTACTTTCCTTTTCATTTTATTTTAGATTACAATATAAGATTGATTGGTAAATTCCATTTGATGCACAAATAGCAAAATATTTATTTAATATAGGAGTGTATATCTTTTTTATTGTCGTTTCTTATAAATTTATTTATTTATTTATATTTAAGTTCACAATAGCCTCCAATGACTTTTTTTTTCTTTTTAAATTTTTATTGGAGTATAGTGGATTTCTGGAAGTACGTTTCCATCAGACATCTAGAGGGCAGTCCGGAAACCAGCGTGGACTGGAAGAGCTGCATCCACCAGTGAGATTCTACAGACCCACTTTGGGGTTGACCTTTAGTATATGGGAACACACTCAGCTTCTTTTCTTGAGCACACCTGATGAGCTTTGGAGGCCTCCAGGGCCTGGGCAGGACACTTCCTGATTTACATAATCAGGCTCCTGCCAAAATTGTAAACCTCTTTCCATCCTGCTAATCTTGAGCAGATTTTCTCATTGAGATCCCAGGCACTCAAATGCCAAATGGCTTTCAGTGGTTCTTGTAGATGGAAAACTTACAAGGCAGGAGAAGCAGAATCGACATTCTGGGGGAGAGCTGTCTTTTTGACAACTGTTGCCATGAAGTGAAGGCAATGGCCCTTGTCTTCTGCTTGGGGGAATAGGAGGGAAACCATAGACTCAAACAATTAACGCAGGCCTGTTTTTCAAACCACAATGCTGAGGCCCAGGAGGAAGGCTGAAATGCCACCGATGATGGATCTTGTCCAAGTGACACGAGATGATGGCTCTACAGAGTCGTTTGCCCAGTTGCAGAGATGCTGGAGGGTCCAGGAAAGACAGTCATTCATTTCACCCTCCCTGTGCCATCTGTGGGGAAGAAAAGCTGATGTGCCTTTTACTCTTTTTCTTTTACCGTTTATTTTCTTAGATGCATGACATTATTCAGATCAAAGAGATTTTATGGCTGCAGAGGACCTTCGAGGGCATTCAGGACAGCATTTCCCAACCATTTTTCTTTGGAAAACAGTGAGGAGATGATCCCATAAAAATAATGTTCTGTAGTCAAATCCACTTGAAAACCCCACATCTCAACCCTCTCCCAGCACTTGTTAGCATATTTAAAGATGAGTACACGCAGTTCAAAGAGTTTTGTATAGTCCAGCATTTGCCAAAAGGATGGGATTCCAGAAACCTGCTTCCCTACAGCAGCCGCCACCTGGCTTGGACACCACAGGTCCTCAGAGCAGCCATGGGAGGTTCTGCAGACCTGTCTTCACTGTTCCACAAGGTCAGAAAGAGGAGGGTTGCTGGGCCACCTGATTTTCCAGGACAGGACCTTGGATCTCTGCTGATAACCTGAAGAGTCTTGGTCCAGGTTCTTTCTAATGGGAATTAACCCCTCCAGACCTCAGTCTCCTGGGCATCACCCTGCAGTACTTGCCTTCCAGGACTCAGGGAGGAGCAAACAGCTAATACATGTAGCGGAGGTGCACTCGGGGCAAGGGTTTGGCACACAGTAGGTGCTCAAAAATCAGTGGTTACAAAACGAGTCAAAAGCTGCACGGAGCTGATGCCAAGTAACTGCTCTGAAACATAATTATGCAGATTTCTGTCTGACAAAGAGTCTTCCCTGACCAGGTCTTGTCAGGCCCCTCTGCACCCTCCCCCCAAGGAGGCCACGACTTTGGGACTTCCTGTCCTTGCAGGACTCGATCTTAGCAAGAATCCCATCAAGTTGGTTTAGCTAGAGCCCCCACCGTCCACATCTGACCACATTCTTCATCCCCCAGGTAGTAATCTGCTCACCCTGGCCTACCTTCAGTGAGAATCCTGTTAGGTGGGTTCAGTGAAGAATTGCCCTTCCCTCTTAGTAAGTTTCTACCACTGACCCCACCACCCACCACTCCCTGACCCCGCTCCTTTGCTATAGTCCCCATTTCCTCCTTGTATTACAAGGAGAGTTCAATCTCAAGAACCCATACCTAGTTCTCACCAGGCCGGATCTTGGCTCTGTAGGTACATTAACTCACTAACTCCTCACAGCCCCATAAGATGCGGGTTATTATTATATGCACGGTGTAGATGAGATCACAGAGGCACAAAGGAACTAAGAGATATTCTGCAGCTCCCCAGCTGAACAAGGAGTCGATCGTGATGGGAACTTGGGGTTCTTGGGGCATGTGCGGTAAGGTCTGTGCACCACGGCCACCGCCCACCCAGCAGGAAGCTTGGTCCTTCTCCTTGAGAAAAAGTGGCAGCCATGCCAGCTGTAGGAGGGACAGAGCCAACAAAATTATTTAAGAGAATAAATGACCAGTAAGGAGGGAATACGTAACCCTGTAGGGGAGGAAACAAAAATATTTCCTTCTATCCTTTTAGGTTCTCAGCTGTGGTCTGTAACGGAAGGCAGATTAGTGAGAGAAAACTAGACAAATGTACGTAATGTAGGTATTGAGTGACATGACAGACTTCATGAGGAAATGAAGACCTACATAAGTAGTGATGGCTGAGCATTGAGCACAGGTTTGAGGAAGGAGGAAAAGTCATGAAAATCATGATGGAACGAAGGGCTCTGAGCTCAGGGGAGGGAAGCAACAGGGGGACCTAGAGAATCATGTACCTTCAGATTCGTCTCAGTGTCTCTTTGTCTTGGAGATGAGGATGCTCCTGTCCTCTGGGCCTGGGTAGGACACCTCTCACAGGAGGGCCTCCTGACCTGTTTCAGGGGGAGGTCAGAGAATCCTTCCTGCCCCTGCCGTTTCTCAAGTCTCTTCAGTTTAAATGTTCAATATCTCAAGGTGCCATTGTTTAGGGTAACATATTTTGGGCTCATCAGTCCACATTTTAAATAAGTGAAATTAAAACAACAAGAAAGGCACGGCTAATCCATTCGTCTGTGGAGCAAGCATCTTAGCCTCAAAGCTCCATAAGGCAGAGACCCTGGGCTTGCCCTGTGCCCCCGAATTCCAGGGTCCTCTTTCTGGCTTCTTGCCTAGGCCCCCTTGGCCTGCGATATTAGAAGGGGGGCCTCTCTCTAATCTGCTTTCCTGCCAGATGTCTGGAAACAACCAGCGGAAGATGTCTGCATGGGGGATGCACTGGCTTTTCCACACTCTTCCCCAGGCCTTTGAGTCAAATTAGAAGAAGGTCTCGCTGCCCCACCTCCATCCCCACCCCCATCTCCATGGTACCTCCTTGATGCTCTCATGCTGACCCTGAGGAAGAGTCTCTCCTGACCCTCCCCATGGTCACTCATCTCGCAAACACCCTTTCAGAGAGAGGGCTGACTACACGCTTCTCGGACGGCCTGGGATCAACATAAAGGAACACAGCTCTGGGGAAGAAGGTCAGCCAGTGACCCCACATCTGCACATTGGGAAGCCAGTCTGTGGAGCATCTTGGAACCCCTGGGAGGGATGTGGAAGCAAATCATCCCACCCCCAAAGAAGAGACTGAAATGCCTTCTGTTCCTGGTGAATAAGACAGAACAACACAAACTCATTAGAGTTTCCTGTCCTGCCAGGTACATCTTGGGAGGCCCTTAGGACTGAAGGTTCTGACCTTCGCTTGAAGGCGGGGTCTCAGCGCCAAGCCCCTGCAGCTTAAAAGGAGCAAAAGTAGTAATTAGGGGAGATGCTGCCCTGTTTGCCCGCCCCCTCTAGGTCCTCCGTGGCCTGATCAGATGAGCTACACTTCTAAATAAAAACACCTTTTTGCACCTTCGTTAGCGAGACCTTCAAAGGCATCTTTCCAACTCACGCGTTAAGATCTGGCCCCTGAAACTGTCTCTAAATGAAAAGGGCCAGATGTGGCCTCTTTGGTCTTGGGGTTCTGGGGATGATAATTAAGGTGGAGATGCTCTGTTCTCTGTCACCCCTGAATTTCCACCCTCAATCCTTGGGCAGCGCAATTCCCACTGGGTCGCCACGTGGAATCTCCGCATCCCTGTCTTTTCGTCCTCCGCTGGCTGATGGGAGAGCTGCTGTTGTACCTACAAGTGATGAATCGGGTTTGAACACTGCTCCCTCACCCTTTGTACTCCGGCTTCTGGGATATGTGTGGGTCATCTCCTGGGTGTGGTGCCTTCCACAGTCTTCCCCCTTGCCTTGGGGGTTTGTGTCCATCTAAGCTCCTTGAGGGCCCCTCCCCCCTTTCACCATGCCCAGAAGCACGCCCAGGTCTTCTGTGCAACTCGAAGGCCACGAGCTTGCAATTCTGGACTATCTTATTTTTTATTTGTTCATTTTTGGTTTTTGTTTTTGTTTTATTTTATTGGAGTATAGTTGATTTACAATGTTGTGTTAGTTTCAGTTGTACAGCAAAGTGATTCACTTACACATATACACATATTCATTCTTTTTCAGATTCTTTGCTCATATAGGTTATCACAGAATATTGAGTAGAGTTCCCAGTGCTATACAGTAGGTCCTTGTTTGTTATCTATCCTATATACAGTAGTGTGTATATGTTAATCCCAAACTCCTGATTTATTCCCCCCGCTGAAGTTTCCTCTTTGGTAACCATAATGAGTTTTCAAAATCTGTAAATCTGTTTCTGTTTTGTAAATAAGTTTATTTGTATCGATTTTTAAAAATTAGATTCCCCACATAAGCAATATCATATGGTATCTGTCTTCTTTGTCTGACTTACTTCACTTAGTATGATAAGTTCTAGGTCTGTCCATGTTGCTGCAAATGACATTATTTCATTCTTTTTTATGGCTGAGTAATATTCCATTGTGTCTATGTACCACATCTTCTTTATTAGTTTAGCATGTGTTTACTAGGAGGATAGGCCTTGAACATGTTAACACTGTAACAGGCCAGACCCCTGGGCTAAAGAGAAAAAGTCCATCTTCTCACAGACAGGGGTTTCATTCTCTGGTCTGGCCATGATCTGTCATCTTATAGAAGCTCAGAGAACTTGGTCACTTAGGGTTGAAGATTTCTACCGAAAATCCATTGGGATGGAGCCAGACTTAGCCTGGCAAGAGGAGGAAAATTCACAAGGATCACATGGAAGGGCTTCACCTCTGGAGTTTTAGGAATATGGATGAAGCTCTCGATCAATGGGAAGCCAAGTTCCCAGCTCCAAGTTCCTACCTCGCCACTAATTTACTTGCTAAGATGCAAGGTGGAGTTTTGTTTGCCATGAGTGGAAACATGCAGTGGGATTTGCACTGGGCATCCCTCTGCTCCCCACTTTCCAAGGAAGCTTCCAGAGGCTGGAGGAATGACCCAGGCTGGTCCCCTAGAACAAATGCCCCTAGAACTTGAGCCCCCATCCCACTTGCAGAAGGTTTCTCCATTTGTCTGGTTCTATGAAACTCCAGGTGTGTGATCTTGTCTGGTTCATGGTCAAGAACTGTGTGTCCTCTCGCTATACTTGACAAGACCTAAGTGGATTTTCCCCTTTTGGCCTTGGTGAGTGAGCTGACTTTGACCACCGGTAAATCAGCCTTGCCAACACCTAAGAGAAGGTGGGGCACTAATGTCTGTGGCAGGAGAGGGCTGTCGCCTTCTGATCGTTCCCTCCCTTCCTGCAGTTTGTCACCCAGACTCCTGGTTCTTCCCTTCCTCTCTCATATCCCTTGGGACTTGTTTAAGATTTCAGCTTCACTTAATAGCAAACTCCTTTCCACTGCTGCCCTGTAAGACTGCAGCCAGCAAAAGTCTGGTGTCTCCCACTGACACCCCAGCAAGGAGAGAACTGCACCACAGACCACCCAGGAAGAGGAGGGCATAGTCTCTAGACCAGTGGCCCCCAGCCTTTCTGGCACCAAGGACCAGTTTCGTGGAAGACAATTTTTCCACAGATGGGGCTGGTGGGGAGGGGTGGTTCAGGTGGTAACGCGAGAGATGGGGAGCGATGGCAGATGAAGCTTCACTCACTCACCACCACTCACCTCCTGCTGTGCCACCCAGTTCCTAACAGGCCCCCAGGGGCTGGGGACCCCCGCTCTAGACCACCCCTCAATGCAGATCCCACTGCAGGGCACTGCAGGTCAACTACCTTGGACTCAGGCAACCACAGAATTTGCTGGGAAACAGTCTTCGAGGATCTCCTCCCCAGCCCCTCACTTTGGGGGGTGAGTGGGGGCTTGATCTTGGTCTTGCCACGCCCAGCACATCCTGTCATGTTGGCCAGATTTAACAACTTCCCTTTTCTCTTAAAGGAGGTTGGGTTTTCTCCCATCTTCCCAGCCACCACTGCTGAGCTGCCTGCATGGTGGGATGGTGGGAGGTCCGGGGAGATGGAAGAATCCCAGATCAAGACCCAGCCCTTCTTTTACTCTGTGGTTGGGACAACCCTGCACACATTCTAGGGATCCTGATGACAGAGGTTATATCGACCTAGAACTCAGTGACAGTATATTGAATGAATGAGTGAATGAACTAAGCTTTCCATCTCCCCTTGGAGGCTGACTCACTCACCACCCACCAGCCAATGAGCCCAGCCTGGCTGTGCTGGGCTCTGGGGACAGTGAGTTAATTTTAGCTCAGTCCTAATTACTAATCAGTCATGTAAAGAGTGTGGGAACAAAGCCATTAGCTCCAGCATTTATAGACATGTGGACGTGGCCCGGGCCACCCAGGAGCACAGCCGAGACCTTGGGACTGGAACAGACATGCCATGACCAGAACGCTCCGTTTAAAAAGGGAGCATCTCTATGTGATTCTGCCAGCATCTCGGCACCGTGGAAGAGTCCAGACTCCATGCAGAGAAAACTCAAGTCTGAGTCCTGCTCTGACATCTCAAGCAAGCCCTGAGCCTTCCCGAGTGTCAGTTCCTCCCCTGGAAACCAGGGATGATGTACTCTTTGGTGTTGTCAGATATGGATGAGTAAGGGGTCTTCTCAGAAGTCTTGGCTCCAAGACCAGCTCCTTTGGCGCTGCTCCCGTCCACTGGCTCAGCAGGTTTTGCATTTGGGGTGGAAGCCCGACGGCTTCAAGCTGGAAGCATGACGGGTGCAGAGCAGATGCCGCGAGATGAAGGCGAGCAGAGCTGCTAGATGTTCAGAGGCAGCTCCAGGTGGTGTGAGATTGCCTCTCGTGGGCCTCTCAGAGGGTTCCCAGGGCTGGGAATGGTGGGTTTGCCGATGTGTCCCGCAGAGGCCTCAGCTGCAGAGATGCTGGCCTGAAGTTGGGAAGGATGCTGCTTCCTCCTGTTTTCGCAGACTCTCAGCAGGTACTTAAGGGTGCACCTTGCAGTGACAGAAGACCTAAACCAAACACATAAAGGAGTTGGTAAATCACCTAACTGGGGGCCTGGTTTGTCCACAGGGCCCGTCTGTGGTCCTCTTTCAAGCCCCGCGTGAGAGCCAACCAACCATCCAGGCCGCTCAGGGATGGCGGTGGCGAGCCCTGCTCCACGCTCAGGCTGGCTCTCACTGGAATCTTAAATCTTCTGCAAAATGGAGTCAGCGAAACCATAACCCAGGGACATTTCCAAGAAATCGTTCTCTAGACTTAGCTGCAATATGGCTCTAATAAAGAGAACAGTCTATAAAACTTTATCAGTTCTAATTGATAATTGGAGTTTTCGTGTTGCTGTAAGTAAGGCTAAATGCTTCAGATATTGTATTTAAATTTCTACTTTAAAAATCCAGGCAAACCCAGACAGACTCTTCCATTAGAGGGATGCAGAGAGAGAGTGAGATTTGCAATAATATATACTGGAGACCAAACTAAGGACCAAGGCTTTAGCAACACAGAGCTCTTAAAAATCATTCTCACTTCGATTTCTCTTCTTAATCACTTCTGTGCCTTCAGTTGACACATGCTTATTACACTGTTGTCTAAATGTGTGACAGGCAGGGTCTAATCTCCCTGGGGTTAGTTCCAGGTGGCGTCCTTGGGTTGAGAAAGGAGAAGGATGCAGGGCGCCATTTTGGAGGAAGCCTGGGTAAGCCTCTGGGCAGGTGGGCACATGGGGACAGCACTGCTGCTCGGAGGCCTGGCACCTTTGCAGATCCAGTGAGAGGAACTTTTGGAGTAAGAGTACCCATCTCGGAATCCCTGAGCTGGAAGTTCCCTAAGGAGTCTCCAGCTGACTCCCTCCTTGGGAGTCTCCAGCTGACTCCCTCCTTGGGTGGCTGAGATGCAGGCCTGAGGAGGGGTGAGTGAGCAGGAGGGATAAGGAGAGGCGTCGATTTTAAGTCACAAGAGGGGAAGCCAGTGGCTCGGTCAGTGGGTATTACAATGTTGGGAGCTAGACAGGAAGGCATGCAGTCACTAAATCAAACATTGTCATCCAGACTTCCTTGGAAATCTTCTCAGAACTTGGAATTCTCCATTACAGATTAATTCCTTGGGCTTAGACACTGGCCTCTGCTTCACACTTGTAAACACAGCAGAAGAAATGGCATTGCCAGAGTCCATTGGAGTTGACAAGGCAGGGATATAAAACTTCAGTGACCCCTCCTAAGTACAAGCAAGGGTGTGGGGTGGGACCCAGAAGGGCCCAAACTCCTGAGCAGGAATCGTCTTACCCATCAGCCATTCTCTGGAAAACTGAAAGAGCAAGTGTGGGGATGAGCTCAGGGACTCAACAAGGCCAATGGTTCAGGGGCCTCTAAGGGGCATTGATTTGACACATATACTGGCTCTGGGACAAGGAGATTCACGACCTTGTATGACCTTGAGTGAGCTTGCACAACCATGGACACGACACTTTGCATCTCAAAAGCACAGATTCCCTTGCCTTCCATGAGAAGGGCTAAACTGAGCTGATGTGACAAAGCCTGGTCATGTGAGGACCACCCAGTAAATGGAGGCGACACCACCACCACTTCTGCATCTCTGTGATTGCACAGGGGTCCTGACCCCGCAGAGCTGAGTGAAGATCGTGGGGAGATAGCACGGAGGAAGGACAGGGTGACAGAAGAAGTGTGTGTGGAGTGCGGGTGTGCATGAGTGTGTGTGTGATGGAGCTTGTGTGCATATGAGTGCATGTGTGTCTGTGTGCATGTGTATGAGTGTGCATGGGTGTGTGTGTGCATACATGTGTGAGCGTGTGTGTGTGTGTGTGTGCTGGAGCACAGGGACATACAGGTAACAAATCCTGGGTCTTCGGGGTGGTTGAAGACGGCCCATCTGTGTGTCTGTGGCAGCCACGTTCTTGGGTCTGAGTTTTAAAATCATCTCCCTGACAGTGGAATCATACATCCAGGGCCACGCTGGGCCAGCACAGTGCCCTCTGGGACCCCACCCTTCTGTGCAGCCCTTGCACAGCCCCTGCATCCACCATGAACAGGCAAAGCCCCCAACGCCAGCCTCCATTCCAGCAGATTGGTGTGCTCCTTAAATTTGCCAAGTTGCTAGAAATCAGTCTATAATCACTTATGTTTGTGTTTCCAATTATGGAGGAAGTGGATTTCACCTACTAAACAATTCATCATTTGAAATTCCCCTGGAGAAATGTCACTGATTTGAAGGCTCTCACCTTCCAATAGAGACCCAGGGCCAGCGGAGCAGCGGGTGTGATGCACTGGGGATGGCAGTCACATCCCTAGAAGGTGGAATCCCTTCTCTGCTCTGTGGCTGTGGGACTGAGGCCTTCACAGTCTTCATAAGATCACTTGTTCTGTTTTCTTTACCACAGTGTGATGAGAATCAAAGGGAAAGCGCTGGGAGAGAGCCTGCAGCCCCAAGGGGATGCATTGCATTCCACGGTCTCCTGTGGAATTCCCGAGGCCTGGAAAGCCACATCCTGGCCTGGCTGCTCACTTCCCCCCTCACCCCAGCCCGTGACCTTATTGCCACTCCTGAGCCCATGGACACTGGGGTGGCGATGCCCAGTGTGGTCCTTCAGCAGCTGTGATCCAACCACCAACACTGAAGGATGAGTCTCAGGGTTTGTTCCGGGTCTAACCTGAATCAGACCCCAGAGCTCCCAACAAGCCCCCGGATGGGCTGCTCAAACTTGTGAAACCTATCCTTTCCCAGCTCCAAGGGCTGGAAGTCTGAGATTCAGGGTGGGTCACCTGAGCCTTTGAGGGGGATCTTCCAGGGCCCGTCGCCCAGCTCCCCAGGTTCTGCCGACGTCTTCGGTGCTTCTTGGCTTGTGGACACATCATCCGGTCTCTGTCTTCACGTTCACGTGGCATCTCCCTGTCTGAGCATCTGTGTCCAAGTTCCCCTTTTATAAGAACACCAGTCACATTGGATTAGGGCCTCTGACTCCAGTATGACCTCATCTTAATTCAACCAATTACACCTGCAATGACCTTATTTCAGAATAAGGTCACATTCTGCAGTCCTCGGGATTAGAACTCCAATATGTGAATTTGGCGGGGTGGGGGGGGACACAATTCTACCCACAACATAACCCAAGTCTTCCACTTGTATGTTCATCATAGAGGAGCCCAGGCAGGCTTAGGACCCTTGTGGGACAATGACCCTTTGGGGGCCATTATGGCCCTGATCTTGCTAACTGGTTCCCAAAGGGCCACTGCCTCCCTTCCCAGACATTAGCTCCCCCTCACTCTATCCCAGGGGCTTTAAGGGAAGGACTAGAAAGCGTGCCCAGAGTTACTGCTCTGTTTGCTGTGTTCCAGGTCAGGCCCCTGGCACCACCACCACCCCCAGGTCCCTGTGCCATTGACCCCATGTTCCCCTGCACAGGGAGAGGCCTCCACCTTCCCCGCCCACCTGCCTGACTTCTGCTCTGCCTCAGCCTCTGGGTCCCCATGGGCTGTGCCATCACACTGCTCACCCCCACTGGGAAGGACCCAAACCCTAGGGGGTGGGTGTGAGGGGCCTGGTGCATCCCAGTCTGCTTCTGGAAAGTTCCTCACCAGGGCCTGCCCAGGGTCCTGATGACAGAGCCACCTCCATCCAGACAGGTGCTCAAGGCTTCCCCCATTTATGCCGTTCCCTCTGCCTGATTCTCCTGTCCCCTGAAGTTTCAATCCCCACTTTCACTGGTCTCCTTTAATGTGGTGACAAATTTCGGTGACCTTGCACCAAGAGCTCACTGGGCCCCGGTGCTTCTTCTCTGTCTCCTTGGAAGCCTCGGAGGGCTCAGGACCCAAACTCCACGTCCCGTGTCTCTGAGCTCTGCAGAAGTCTCCTTCCAGAGACTGAACTGGGATCCAGTCCCCGCCAGCCACTGTCGGTGAGCCCCTTAGTGGTCTCGGATGGCAGCCCCCGGGAGAGTGGATCGTGCTAATATGGAAGCTCCTGACATGCTTTTCACTGATTAGAGACGGACAGCCCCGAGGGATTTGCCTGAGCACATGAGGCAGGCCAGGTGGCACTCGAGGTCCTGTTCCTGTCACACTAATGAGGAGGAGAGAGAAGTATTTCAGTGAGGGTTCAACTAATAGGTACCCAGAGCAGCCAGCTCTAAATGAACTGCCTCTCCTTCTCTTATTCTATTTACTGAAAAAAAGACTTCCCTGGAAAAAATTGAGTTGAAGGGAATTTGTCAAAAGGCCATTACCTGCAGACTTGTCTACCAGGTGCCCCTCTGAGTGTTTGTGCATAATTAATTAGCAGGCACGGCTATCACAGTCCCTCTATAAATGTTCAAAACCCATTTTACCGTGCTGCACATTTTCTGCTGAGCATCACTGTCAGGCAGATTTCAAGGGAGGCAGGTATTTCCATGTGATGCCAAGTTGGAGCTTCCATAGTAACAGGCTCCCTCAGAGAACTCCTCAAATGGGCTTCATCCTCACTTTCAGGTTCCACTGAAAACGTTGTGGGTGAGAGATGTACATGAGCAAACCTCGCCTCTTCAACTCTCCATGCCTGTGTGTCTACACAAAAAGATGTGACAGGGTGATCTGCCCACTAAAAAAAAGAAGGGGTGTTTTGGACTAAGCAAGAAGAGAGAAAAAGGAGGCAAGGGAGCAGGGGCAGTAAGAGAAAGCACCTCTTTCTTTTCTAAAGATGACGGCTCCGCTCTTCCCAGGGAAGCAGTCCTGTGGAGGAGGGCAATGTGTGATGCTACCCTGAGCTGTTTTGAAGGGGGAAACCCATCAGGGTTGTGTTCTCCTGGAAGGAACGAAAGATACTGCAGACTGCCATTAGAGAGACAAGGAAATGGCACAAACATTGGACATAGAATGCTCCAAGACCAGGAGAAGGAAACCCAAGGGTGATGGGTTCCCTGAAGCGTGGTGGGGACAGAACCCCATGACAAGTCGTGTGGATGGTCAGGTTCTGAACAAGGGGCCTCTGGGGCCTCTGCAAGATGCAGGTGGCTGAGCTTGGACAGAGAACATTCCTAGGAATGGGTCTGTGAGCCAGGACAAGTTGTAACAGAGGCCATCAGGCTCTGCTTGGGCGTCTCCAGAGCCCCCCATTCTAGGAGAAGGGGAAAGAGGGAACTAGGCAACAGAAAAAAAGTGAATGGTGGAGGACTTCTCTCCAACCTTGGCTGAAAATAAATGCATTTTAGAGATGGCATTTTTTAATCACACTCATGTTCCACGGAACTGTTGTTGCCTGTTTACACAGGGCAGTTCATCAAGCCAAGCTGAACACAGAGGTAGTAGTTAGTAAAATTATTCAGATGAGAATTAAGGAAAAAGAATCCCTCCCATTTTGCACAGTTTACAGAAGTATATCTACACACTCGATACCTCCTAAACCTTCAAGCCATCTAGCAAATAGGGACGGCCTAAAATGGGGACAACACCCCCACTTTCCATATGATGAAACAGGCTTGGAGAGGCAAAATGGTGAGTCAAAACATCACAGGGGAGTCATTGGCAACATCAGTGCTGACTCTCAAGAATAATACAGGATTGTCTCAAAATGCAAAGATCACTGGGAAATCTTGTGAAAGAGGGATTAAAAACTCAGGTGCCAGGGATCCTAGGCTCAAATCCTGTCTCTGTCATGAGTTAATCATAGGACCCTGGAGACACCACTTCACCTGTGTTTTCGCATCAGGAAAGTGGGGATGAAATGGGGTCTCCCTCCTAGAGTTGTGGATGGTTCAATAAGACAAGCCCACAAGGGTGGAGGACAGAGCTAGTGGGGCATGGGCTGGTGCATGGGTTAGTGCGTGGTGCATGGATATATGGTGTATGGACCAGTGCATGGTGCACAAACTAGTATGTGGTTCATGGGCTAGCACGTGGGCTAGGTGCATGGACCAATGTGTGGTGCATGGAGTAGTGCATGAGTGCACAGTGTAGTGTGTGGGTCTGTGAACTAGTGCCTGGTACATGGGTAGTCATGGTTCATGGTCTAGTGCATGGGTGCGTGCTCCTAGATAGCTGGTGTTGATTTAGTGAGACACCCATAACACACTCAATACTCTGTATAGTTGGTGGAAATTCCTCCCCAAATTATTCTATATTTAACTTCCCAACGCACCTACCACCTTCTCCAACAGAATGAGAGATCTTCTATTCATTCCTGTGATGGTCAGTTTGATGGTCAGTTTTTTTTTTGTTTGTTTGTTTGTTTGTTTGTTTTTGCGGTACGCAGGCCTCTCACTGTTGTGGCCTCTCCCGTTGCGGAGCACAGGCTCCAGACGCGCAGGCTCAGCGGCCATGGCTCACGGGCCCAGCCGCTCCGCGGCATGTGGGATCTTCCCGGACCGGGGCACGAACCCATGTCTCCTGCATCGGCAGGTGGACTCTCAACCACTGTGCCACCAGGGAAGCCCGATGGTTAGTTTTAAGCTGGAGTTCCCAGTGATTCAAGCCAAAACGAATATAGCTGCTGCTGTGAAGGCATTTGTACATGTGGTTGACATCTACAGTGAGGTGACTTTCGATTAGGGAGATTATCCTCGTAATCTGGGTGGGCCTGGTCCAATCAGTTGAAAGCCTTTGTGAACAGAACTGAGCCTTCCCTGAGGACGAAGCAGCTCTGCCTGTGGACAGCAGTGTCAGCTCCCACCTGAGAGTCCTCACCTGCGAGTCCCCGCCTGCCCTTCCTGACGGCCTGCCTATGAATTTTAACTTGCCAGCCCCACCATGGCAGAAGCCAATTCCTTGAAATAAACCTCGTAGTATACATGTATATCCATATATTTCTCTATCTCCATCTAGATCTTTCTCTATCTTTATATCTATTGATAGACATAGATCTCTATATACATATCCATATATATATGGATATAGAGATATACATATATGATGTATGTATATAATAATCAATATAGAAATCATATATAGATAGACAAAGATATAGAGAGAGTAGAGAGATAGATATCTGTATAGATATGGATATAGAGATATGATATATAGATATTAATATGGATATAGGTATAAAAATATGATCTATAGACATGGATAGAGAGATATAATATGTCTAGATCTATATAGATATCTATATCTTATGGTACATATACACAAGATAGATCTTATGATATAGATATATATAGATAGATATTATGATATAGCTATAGAGCTATAATACCTGTTTATCCTCCAGTGTGATGGTATGGGTGGGGATGGGGGGTTGGGGAGATGATTAGACCATGGAGGTGAAGCCCTCATGAATGATATAAGTGCTGTTATAAAAGGGACCCCAGAGAATGTTCTCCCGTCTTCCACCACATGAGGATGCAGGAATGGACAGTCACCTGCAGCCTGGAAGAGGGCTCTCGCCAGAACCCGACCACATTGGCACCCCAATACTAGACTTCCAGCTGCCAGAGATGTGAGAACTAAATATCTGTTGCATATAAACCACCCAGTCTGTGGTATTTTGTTATATATAGTAACCTGAACTGACTAACACAGAAACATAAATATCAATCTATCTACATATCTATCAATATATCTTTTTTAGAGATATAAAATATATATCCATGTCCATATCCATATGTTTATACACCTCTGTCTGTATCTAGATAAGGATGTGGTTATAGGTATCTGCACAGATGTGGATATAGATGTGTAGATAAGAATCTGGATAGAGACAGAGAGGTGTAGCTACAGATATGGATGGAGATGTAGCTCTACCTCCTACTGGTTTCATTTCTCTGGTCGAACCCCGACGGATACATTTCCTAAATAAGCAAACAGGTTTCAGTGAGCTGCTCCAAGTTCAGCAGTTTAGGAGGACCTTCCTTCAGATCTTTATCACTCTTCAGTATCGGGCCCTTGAGATGGCTTTTTTCATGCTGAGGGTGAAATTGTATCTTGGGTGAAACTCTCAGACATCTCTGAGTCAGCCGGTGACCACGACATGCCCACACAACACTGAGACTCTAGGTTCATGTTTGCTTCCATCTTCCCTCTCGGATCTGGCGGACCTACAACAGACCCTCCTGAGTCAGAGAAGAGTGGTAAGCCTCTTTCAGATGACTGGCTTTGGTTCCAAAGAGCGAGCCTCCGTGTCAATGTAGTTACGTCAGGACCGAGTCCCTGTTTCCTGCAGGCACCACAGGAGGCAAGCCCTTGGCGTGTTTATAAACATGCATTAATCGAGAGCATAGGGAGTCCTAATTACCATCAATCTGAAACCCCACAATAAGCACGGTTTTCTTCTACATTATTTTACATCTGAAAAGGCTCGTGTGTTTCTTGGTGGTGCGTGCAGGCAGAAGGGAATAAAAATGCAGGGTCATAACTAGGAATTATAATCTCAGGATGCATTGTGTTGCAAAAGATGTAATAGGGAGCACACAGGTGAGCGTCTCTGGATTCTCTGCGGTGAATGGGATGTCATCAGGGATGATAATGCCCGTCTGATTAACAATTACAGAATTTACTGCAACACAGGGCCGAACCGCAGATCTCAATCAGCACCTTCTGCGCTGTGTGCTCTTGGTTTGTGATTCCGCATCTGGCCTGATGTGGGCTGCGTCTTCCTCATTCTTTCACACTGGACTCTTCAGGGAGATGTTTGGTCCACACCGTGTTCTATGTGAATGGTTTAATGAGTTGCGAATTTGTGCCACCATCATATCACCCCCCCACCACGAGTTGGTTCATGAAAGCTGTTTCTCTAGGAAACAAATGAGCACACAGCCCTGCTGCGAAGGCACAGCCACGCTGAGCGTATTTTCAACGTGTTGGAGTGAGGTTCCAGGATGGGACCGTGGAAAAATAAAGATTGGAAAATAGCGCATCTATTAGGGAAAGCTAACTTGGGGAAGCGAGATTGCGCCCTCCCCTCTTTCCTCTCTGTTTGATTGCTGCTGGGGAGAGAATCTGTTGTGCTGTGGTTCATTGGTCATCAAACAGTACTTGAATATAATATGAATGCCAGGGACGGAACATCGTGGAACTCTCATTTATAGCAGGTAGCCCCAACCCCCGAGCCGCCCACGGCCTGTTAGGAACAGGGCCGCACAGCAGGAGGTGAGTGGTGGCGAGCGAGCAAAGCTGCATCTGCTGCTCCCCACTGCTCCCCATCACTCGCATTACCGCCTGAACCACCCCTCCCCTCTGTGGGAGCGTCTCTGGATTCTCGGCAGTGAATCACTACATCGTCTTCCACGAAACTAGTCCCTGGTGCCAAAAATGTTGGGGACTGCTGGTTTACAGAGATCTTTCACTTACGTTATCTCATTTACCCTCAAATCCATCCCACAGGCTAAGAAGAGGAGGCAGAGGATGAGGAGGAAGCCTGTGTCACTGCTGGCTCTGCAGACTTGGTGGATTGATGAGATGGCTCCTTTGCTGGTCCCAGTTGCACTAACAGCCCTAAGAGATGACCTTGGCTTCCTCCCTTGCCTGTAGTTGGGGAAACTGAGGCCCAGAGAGTTTAAGCAGCCTGCCCAAGACCCACACTCCTAGATAATTAAGACCAGCCTTACAAGCAACCAAGAAGGACACCCTCCAAATGATCAGAGTGTGGAATTATCCTGCAGAGGGGAGATGGATTCATGGGGCTAAAAGCCACAGGAAGAGCAATGAGCAAGTTTATCTAGAAGCCCTGGTGCCCATGACCTGTTTGTTGAGCTGGTGGTTGCTGGGCACACTTGGGACCATGATGTCATAGCAGCATCGGGTGCCCCTGGGGAAGGATTATTTGTATGGCTTCTTCTGTAATCTGGTCTAATTGAGAAGGTTTGGTTAACACTGCTTTCCTCATAGGTAAAGCCCTCTGTGAGGATAGATTTTACAGTTAACTTGAAAATAGAGTTCAGAACAGAGATCCATCCCCTAGCTCACTGTGGTTGGAAGGCTTGAATGGGGGAGACGCATCCTGGGGGCCCCAGTCTTAGGCAGACCCACGCGTGGTACCATTTTTCATAAGTGAACGAATGGACAGGTCAAGATTATTCCTAACGCAGGCTTAGAGATGTGCTGCAACCCTACACATTTACACTACCCCAGGGACTGCTGCTCACTAAGCCCAGGTGACACGCCACCTTGTCAGGTTTACAACAACTCAGTGGGTTAAGTGGTATTGTCCCCTTTTACAGATGAGGAAACTGAGGCTCAGGATGTTACATAACTCTCCTCCAGAAGTTTCTAGTTACAAGCATCAGAGCCCGTGTCCCCGCCCACCCCAACCTCACTTCCATCCCCCGATCCTGACTCCTGCCTTGTGAGTCACCTCATGAGCTGACTGTCAGCTTCCTTTGGGTGGAAATTGTTTCACATCCTTAGCTTCATAATTCAGAAGCCCTTATTCTGAATAGTTTCCCCAGGGGTGGAAGCAGTCTCCATGGAAGCCAAGCTCAGGGGATGCTCTTGAGCTTGGAGAGTTTTTAACATTATGCTGTGTTTGTCACTGGTTAACAGGGTGGTGAGTTTGATCTCCCAGCACCCTCTGGACAGTTCTTACACAGGATGAGTGCTTCTTCCTCCAGGACCACAGGGAGAGAAAGTGACATGCAGTCAGTAGAATTACAGTGAGTTGAGCTGGCACCATTCCAGATCATCCCTGCCCTCATGTCATAATGTTACAACACGGGTATGTCTCCCCCCAGGATAACATAAATTTATTGTGGGGGTCTGCCCATTTTCCTCTCTCCATCTAGGTTGTCTGCAGGGACACAGGACCCCAGCCCAAGCAATCAGTCCAGGTCATTCCTCTCCTTCCCCTCTGACAGATTCAGGGCAGGAATATGACAACAGTAGCTAACATTGGCTGGGCTCTTACTATGTGCATATATCCTGAGCACTCAGTCTGCACAAACCTATCTAAGCCTCACATCTACCCTATATAATTTGTACCATCTCTTTTTATAGATGTATCCCAGAGAGGTTTAGTAACTTGCCCAAAGACACAGAGCAGAGATGTGAACCCAAGAAGTCACTCAGAGCTTGAGTTCTTAACCACCAACATGGACTTAGTGAATGGCCAGGTTCCAGGATCTACCTACAATAAAGACTCTCATTCTTCTTGTCCATCTCAATGTGAGAGGTTGTGAGGCTGAAGCAGGCTCATCCATCCTGCCACCACAATGGGAGAGCTAGAACTCCTTGGTTGAAGCTGACAGAGGAAAGCAGGGTTAAGAGATGAAAGCTCTGAGAGCTGTGTTTGTGTCTTGGTTATAATTATGCCTTAAGCTGAATACATGCCAAGACTTTCAGTTGCATGAGCCAATAAATTCACATTTTTGCTTAAGACAGTTTCTATCAAGTTTTGTCACTTTCAATAGAAAGAACCTTAACTGATTCAATATTTTCTCGTTTTTTACAACTTAAATAGAATGTGAAATATAAAGTTGGCTTTTTTTTATCATGGAGAACGGACTTGAGGATATGGGGAGGGGGAAGGGTGAGCTGTGACAGGGCAAGAGAGAGTCATGGACATGTACACACTCACAAACGTAAGGTAGATAGCTAGTGGGAAGCAGACGCATGGCACAGGGATATCGGCTCGGTGCTTTGTGACTGCCTGGAGGGGTGGGATAGGGAGGGTGGGAGGGAGGGAGACGCAAGAGGGAAGAGATATGGGAACATATGTATATGTATAACTGATTCACTTTGTTATAAAGCAGAAACTAACACACCATTGTAAAGCAATTATACCCCAATAAAGATGTTAAAAAAAAAAAAAGATGGAAGCTGAAAACAAAGAAAAACTGAACAAGATGTTCAGCATCTCGGGACTACCTCTCTAACCACAGTCAGATTATGTTGCCCTGACTGCAACCTTGGACTTGTGCTATGCCTTTGCCTCTGGTGTTAGCTTTGGGCAACCCCAACTCTCAAATACGCAGGAAGTGGGCTGCCACTCCACATGCTATCTCCCCACATTGAAATCAAATATTTCCATTATCACCACATGATCAGATTTCAGAGAAAATTTTGGGCTCTCCTCTCAGGGTTTCTCAAGGCTGCCATCCAGGTGCCAGCATGGCTGGGTTCCTTTCTGGAGCTCAGGGTCCTCTTCTAAGCTCATGTTCTTCTGACAGAATTCAGTTCCTTGCTGCTGTGGGACTGAGGCTCATAGCCAGGGACCACTCTCAGCTCCTAGAAGCCATCTATGGTTCCTTGCCACGTGGCTCACAACAAGGCAGGGTCCTCTGTTAAGGCCAACAGGAGAGCATCTCTGTGGCTTTGGGTCTCTCTGGCTCCTTTTCTCTCTGATTCCTAGACTTTTCAAAAGGCTCACCTGATTAGGTCAGGCCCACCCACACTCAATCAAAGGGAATTATGAGGGGTATGCAGAGCAGGGACCAGGGATCCTGAAGGCCATCTTCAAATTCTGCCTGCCACAATCTGTCCTGTAAAGTCCCTCTGGCTTAAAAAGTTTCCAGTGTGAACAGAGGCTTAAAATCAACTATTTCTTTTGAAAGGAGCAGCCCTCTGGAAGCCATATTGGTGGGCAGCCGCTTGCCCTTCCATCTTGCTGCTGATTTAAAGCCTATGCTGGGCTGGCTCAGAGAAGCCTCAGCACCCGCGGAACTCTACAAGATCAGGAGATGTCGTTCTGTGGAATCAGCGTCCAGTTCACTGCCAGCCACACAAGGCAGTTGGCTGTTGAGTTTGAAAAGACTAATAAGCCCCACTCAAACCAAACTGGGCCATTTCCCTGTTCCCTTCTCTGCAGCAGCTTGCAAAGAGAGGGCTCCCAATTTGTGGGTGGAGGAGGGAGAGTGGTGGGAGGATTAAAGACATCTTTCTTCTCCCTTCATTAAAAATGACATCTCTCGTTCATTTTGAAGGGAACGGGAGCTGTCTTGAGGTTCCTATCCTGACACCTTGTGATTTTTCTCTGTTAAGAACTTGAAAAATATGCAAATGCCCTACATAGAACTAGGCACAGCATTTTTTGTTGGTTTTGTTTTTTAATGGGTTGGTTCTGATGAAGACTGATTTTGCTCAAACATATTTGGTTTTCTTGAGCTCTGGGTCTGTTATCATTCTTCTGCCTTAAATGAGTTTCTGCCATATTTCAAAACTCTGCTGAGGGAGATCGCAGGTGGAAAAGGCTTATTATGACAAATTACCTTGACACCAGCTCTTCTATAACATCAGCTCTTTACTGGGAGCTCAGCTCAGCCCCAGGTGAGAGGCTCTGGATCTGGAGTGGGAGGAAGGTACCTTGTTTCAGATGCTCACAGGAAGTGTCTCTGACTTGACTAATATGCACTCTGTCCCCTGAGCACAAGTGCATTGTCTGCTTTCAAAGTGGGCTCCAAAGGGAGTTGCATGACTAGTAACATGCACGTGTGTGCATGCAAATAGCAATGCAAACATGCATGCATATGTGGTATGCATGCATGCACTCTTAGTCTAAACCAACAGGATCATAGCTGAAGTTCATGGGCACATCTGGCAGCCAAATGGAAACCCCAGAGTTCAGTTTTTCTAGGAGGGAAATGCATCATCACCCAGCAAATAGGCTACCTCCTTTCTCCCCTCCCTCCTTCCCTTCTTTCTTGCCATTTTACCTGTATCAACTAGGATAGGCTAGGTTATGCTGCTGTAACAAGTAGCCCCCAAATCACAGTAGTGTGACATAACCAAAGATTTTTTCGTGCATTAAAGGCCTGTTGCAGGATGGTAGAGGGCCCGTGATAACTGTCACCCTTCAGAGAGGGAAGCTGGAGAGTCTTCATCCCAGCACAGCTCCCATAATCACGGAAGCAGACAGAGGGAATGTGGTGAGTCACACGTGGGTTTGGGAGCATCTCCCCAGAGTTTATACACACTTCTTAGCCCATGCCTTGGCCAAGCAAGTCCTATGGTCACCCTGAACTTAAAAGGATGAGGGAACAGTGACCCTCCTGTATGCCCAAGAGAAGAACCAGAAATATTTGGCAAACAGCATGAGTAAGTGTCACCCCTCATGTGCTGGTCTGCTAGGACTGCTGTAACAAAGCGCCACAGGATGGGGACCTTAAACAACAAAATCTTTGACTCAGTTCTGGAGGCTGGAAGGCTGAGATCAGGATGCATCACTTTGGTCTCTGTCTTCATCATCACCCGGCCTCTTCCCTCTGTGTGTGTCTCTGTATCCAAATTTCTCCTTTCTATAAGGACACGAGTCATATTGGATTAAGGCCCACCCTGATGACCTCATCTTAACTTGGTCATCTGCAAAGACCCTATTTCTAAATAAGGCCACATTCATAGGCACTGGGGGTTAGGACCTCAGCATCTTTTGGGGGGCACATTTTACCACGTAACACCTCCCAGCTCCATAGACTCTCAGTCCGTATGACCATACCTGGAGCCATATCCCTCTACATCTTGGGAATAGAGAGATTTTTTTAAAAAGTCAGGTTTGTCCCCATAGAACAGAGTCTATGAAAACATGTGCAGACAATGACACGTAATGAGAATGTAACTAAATGTTCATCTGTGGTCTGTGATCTAGTCACAAAATTTGATCTCCAGTCCACTGTGGTGGATGGCAGATTTAGGGCTAAGGGTGTGTCCCTCCAGTCAAAGACATTGTCCATGTCTTAGGCATATGTGGGCCAGAGGCCTGGGTCTTCACAATATTGGGACCAGGGACAGATCATTGGAGTTTCCCTTGTTCTTTAAGATTCCAGGGAAGAAACATACCCAGAAGGCATGCAGTGTGTGTGTGGGTGTCTGTCTCACAGGACATAAGCTCCATCCCTTTAGCTGCAGTTACTCTGGGGCCACGCTCTTCAGGCCGGGATATGGAGCAGGTCTGCTGGAGAACTGAAGACCCCCTTAGCCAGTCCCCAGGCATGGCACAGGGCAGCCCCCTGTCTCTTCCACCTGTTCACCTATTCATTCCATAAATGTTTCCTGAGCACCCACGAGGCACCGTTCTGTGTGCTGGGGAAATAACAGTGAACACAGAAAACACAACTTCTGTCCCCGGAGCAGAACAATGACATAGGGGTTTGGATTAGTCAGAGTTCTCCAGAGAAAACCAATAGGAGATATATATATACACACACACACATGTATATATTATTTATATATGAAAACATACATTATATGGAGATTTATTGTAGGTGTTGACTCACGTGGTGATGAAGACCATGTACCACAGTCTGCCATCCACAAGCCGGACCCCCAGAAAAACCAGGTGATATAATTCAGTTCAAGTCCAAAGGCCTGAGAACTGCCACTGGTGTAAGTCCCAGAGGTAAGTGTGTGTGCCACACACTCTTCCAACCTTCTAACCTTCCTACTAGAGTGATGCAGGTAGCCACCTCCTTCCATTTGCCAAAACAAAGCCTACTTTTTATCCGAAATCCAAGTGAGTTATTATTATGTAACACAAGGACAGAATTTCTAATACGTCAGGCACAATTCTAAATGTTTTTTTCCTCTTCACTCACGCAATCCTCTCAACATCATCAGGTACAATATTGTCTGTGTCACAAATGGGGCTACTGAGGCCCAGAGAGTTTAAATGACTGGTTCAGTGTCATCCAGCTAGTACAAGGTAAAGATGGGATTTAAACACTGGACCCAGAAACTCTGCATTGAACAGTCAGGGCAGATCTGGGCCTAGAGCAAGGCTGTTTGAGAGGATGCTCTGCCTCCTTCTCCACATTGTCTGGGGCTCCACACGGAAAGCTGGCAGGTGCTACCAAAGACCCAATTCCAGCCTAACCAGTAGAACATGGACTTTGACATGTCCTTGGGAAATCTCTCAACATATTATGTCCTCCGTCTCCCTTTTCTATAAATGAGGGATTCAAATACCTACTTTGGGGGGCTCTTAAGTCAGTGAAATAAAATAAAACACATAAAGGGCCCAGCATGGCCTGTCATGACAGGTGTTCCTTTATCCCTGGAAACAGCTTCATGGGCATGTGATCTGCTCAGAAACACAAGGCCCCACACTTAGAAGGGCCCTGTGTTTGGTTTAATCCTCTGCTACTTTGAAATTTTTAATAATTTATTAAGTACTCCGTATTTTCCTTCTGCCCTGAGCTTTGTAAGTTGTGAAGCCAGCCCTGCTTCTCCTCACTTCTCTACCAGAACACAGGCTTCTCCAGGGCAAGGACTGGCTGCTGCGTTCTTGCTGTTTTCCAAGTTGTGTGTCAGGTGTGTGTCAAAAAGCCCTGGGGATGGAGGAGGTAGGGCCATGCCCATGCACCCGAAGGTGGCCCGTCTGGCCAGAGGTACCTAAGGAGGGATGTGCTGGCCAATGAAGAAATGACTGCTCAGCTCTGTTGTTTAGAGGGCACTGGGCCTTGTTGCCAAAGGGGCTGCTGTTTCCGGGCCAGGCTCAGCTTTGAGAGCTCAGTGTCCAGATCGTGGCTCATCCTCAGGACAGCCCTGCAGGTTGGCGTGATGGTCCCCAACTTATAGATGAAGAAACCAAGACTCAGGACATAATCCCCAGCTCACGGCCAAGCAGTTGTCAGCTGGAGCGGAGCACAAGTCCACGGACTGCGACACCCCTGGAGATGCCAACGGTGAGAGACCACAGTGAGCTGGCGAATAAAGGGTCATGTGCAGGAGCCCCATGTTCATCAAAGGCTGAACAAATCTGCTCTCAGATGTCACATAGCAGATTATCTTCAAGAAAATAAAACAATGGAAAAATTAGGAGAGGAAATGGAAGATTCGGGAATCCTGAATAATAATGAGAGACTCAAAGGAGCAAATTACGCCAGACATCACTCGTTTCCTCCCAATGGGATTTCAAAAAAAAGAAAAGATGATTAGGCACAGTTGGTGCTATATATTTAGACTCATAAAATGTTTGATAGCATCTTGTGGAATTTTTACTGACAGAATTATTTAAATTGGCTGCGATCAGAACATTGTCACAAAGATTGAAGGCTGGATCACAGCCTGTGAACAGAGGGCCATAATAAGTGGCAAGGAAAGCATGTTTGAAGACTATCATTTTGGGGTTTGCAGAAGCTCCATGTTACAATTAACTTCTCCAACAATAATTAAAGTGAGTTGGTGTGGCTATCCCGGAAAGGAGGCCGCAGTGAATGCACTTGGAAACAGATACATTCCAGATAGTAACAACTTCCCCCTCGAACCTCACAACAGTGACATCACAACATCCACCACCACCATGACCGCCATCACTGAAACACTACCAAGTACCAACACAACCACCACTGTAACAACAGTCTCCACCAACACCGCCATAACAACTGCAACCACCACCTCCACCACCACCATTGCAGTAACCCAAACAACAGCACCAACCATCAACAGCGCCAATGCTACCACTTACCAACAACAACCACCACCACAATCACCACCAACACCACCATAAGAACAGCTGCAACCATCACCCCCACCTCAGTGACATCACAACCACCACCACTGCAATACTGTAACACAGCCAACTACCAACACCACTAATACTGCCACAACATTGTCAACAACAACACAGCCACCACCACTACAACAACCACAACACCATCAACTATCAACACCAACAATACCACTGCGTCACCAACACTTACACAACATCAACAATGATCACCACCACCACCATCAGAACAACCATCACTACCATTACAACAATGTAACAATGTCAACTCCCACCACCACCCTAGCAACAGTAACATCAACAACAATAAACACAACCACTGTAAGAACAACCATAACCATCACCATGGCAACAACTAAAACCATCACAACCAGTACCGGGACCATAAGAATATTATGCAACAATAATCACAACCACCACCACCAGCACCACCGTAACAACGATTACAATGACCACAAAAAATCAACAGCTGCAAATACCACCACATCAAAGCAACCACCACAAACACCACCACCATGACACCGATCATCATAACAACAAGCCCTGTCTTAGGGAAGAACAAATCTGACTCCACAGTGGATCTGTTCCTTTTACTTTAACTTTTGTATTCTGTTGCTTTGTAACAAGTTAAGAATGTTGCCTAGAGTCTGAAATATACAGGACAGCCCCTTCTCAAGGCTCTGACCTTGAAGGACAGAGAATAACATTTGTCTTGTTGGAGGTTTACAGGAACATCGTGACCTGACCTGTGCACAGCTGCAAGAACAAAGGATTCTGGCACCAAGAAGTCTGCAACGACCAACACCCTCTCCCCTTTTAGTATAAAAGAAGCCTAAATTCAAACTCGAGTAAGATGGTTCTTTGGAATACTAATCCAACATCTTCTCAGTCTGCTGGCTTTTTGAATAAAGTCACTATTCCTTGCCCCAACCATGTGTCTCTTGATTTATTGGCCTGTTGTGTGGTGAGCAGTAGGAGCTTGGTTTCGGTAAGAGCACCACCATTACTAACAGCTACAACAACCTCATCAACTACAGCCACCTCCACCATCACCGCACCACCAATAACCACCACCACAACAAGGAGCCTGGCTTGAAGATCAGGATGGATCCGGACCTGCCCAGATCCACCAGTGGTTGTGGTTTGTTCTATCTTTGAATCAGGCTCATGGTAGAATAGACTCCAGTCCATGACTGCCAAGCAGTGAAGAAGGGCTGATCCAGTCTGGTCTCATCTGTCTCCAGGTTTACTTCCATGACTTAAATGAGATCAGGGACTTCATCGGCCTCTTCACCTCTGTAATGCCAGCATCTGGCATGGAGCAGGTCCTCAGACATTTTTTCTGCATTAATGAGCAATGGAAAAATGAAAAGGGATTTTGCAAGTGGAAGCACTCAGACAAGTGCCCTCTTGGGATCGAAGCTGTCCTCCTGGTTGGTGTGCAGTGATGAAATGTGCTCTACGGAGGCTGATTTCCAGCTTTCCCCCGAACTTGAGAGCCTCAATAATAGCTCAGTTCTCTAGAACACAGCACGGTTTACAAAGCACTTCCTGCTGTGCTCAGGGGTCTGGTCCTCACAACAACTGGAGGAGGTACATGGAGCTGACATTCTTACTGCCTGGTTTTACTCACCAGGAAATGGAAAGGCAGAGAGGGAACCGATTTGCCCAGGTCTCACAGGAAGTTGGGGTCCAGCCTCTATCTCATGATGCAAAATCACATTCTTTCTCCCTCTGCCACATCATCTCTGAAAGCACACCATGAAATCAAGCCCCAAACAATCTCAACGGTTCCTCCAATATTTTCTAACTCTTCACTTTTTGCCTACTTAAATAATTCATGGGTTTCTTGAGGATTGCATTTGTGGTATGTTTTTATACAATTCACAGAAAACATTGCAACTGCAACGGTTAAGCCACTGTTTCTTTCTGTTCCAGCATGCCCCTACCACATCACCTTTCCTGTCTGCGGGCATTGGAGTGGCCTTTGGGCTGTGGCTACAGGGCAGTAGAGTTGGGGGTACACTAGGATTAGTGGGCTGTATTTCTGTTTACAAGGCTCTGCTAGCTGTGTGCGGTAGGAATAGCTTCTAGAAATTCTCCTGCTGCCCAAGTGCCCACTCACCAAGACTCGTGACCTGAACATGCAGGAGCAGGGGTTATATCTTGAAATAAGAATGCCTCTAAAATTACATATTTGGTGGGGGAGAAACATGATTTCGAGAACACACAGCCAAAGCTAGCAGGCAATGGATTCTTCCAAACATGCGGTGTGAAAATATTTCCTTCTCCTCATCCACTTGTGAAAACAGAAGCTCTCAGGAACACACTCAAAAGTGCTGTGTGTACATTTACAAACTCACTGCCTATTGTTTTCTTTCATGGTGGAAATTGCAAAGTAGACTTTACTAGAATTGTGTCTATAAAGCACAAAACTCTAGTAGAATGACCAGCAGCCATATTTGTGCAAAACATTGCAGGTATTATGTGTGCCAAGTTCTGGATCCTGTATTGATGTAGCCAAAGTCTCTCATCTCAACCAAGTCTAGAATTTTTAGCTGAAACAACATGCAATGCCACCAACCCAGTGAAACAGCTGATGAAATAAATGTTTCAATGACAAAACTATACACATTCATTGATGAATGAATTGATGAGTTGATGAGTTGACCTATAGAGTATGGGATAATTTGATTATACAGTGGTGTAGCTCAATACAACATAGCAGCAGTAGTAAAATGCATTGATTTTGGATGGATTTTTAAAATTCTTACAGAATTATGGATCCCACCCAAAATTCAAATACAGGGGAAAGAAGGAGATTAATGGAAGCCAAAAATGTAAAGCAGAATAAAATGTACTTTCTTTATCTCTTTTAAGATTTCAAATGTTTTATGATATTTTTCTCATTTTAAAAAACATCCAAGGAGTTCCCTGGTGGCCTAGTGGTTAAGATTCTGGACTTTCACTGCTGTGGCCTGGGTTCAATCCCTGGTTGGGGAACTGAGATCTCACAAGCTGTGCAGCATGGCCAACAGCAGCAACAAAAAAAAGATAAATAAATAATAAGCATCCACTCCAGGATCTAAGTTTGCATATATATTTGCACTTTAAGTACAAGAGGGCCCTAAAATTTATATCTCTTGCCCCCACACAACTTGGCTTTGCCTCTGCTGGTGAGGACTCTGAAGGCTCCCTGTGTATGAAGTGAACTGATACTTGGTCAGACTCAGCTCTGCTCTCTGCGCAGCTCTTCGTCCATCATTCATTCATAGCCCAGCTCTTACCTCTGGGCTTCCCTTGGGCAGTTGAGAGAGGCAGTGTCCACTTAAGGGACAGAATTTTGGGGAGATGACACTTACTTTCAGGTTCAGTCACAGCACTTGCCAGCAAAGGTTGTATTCTGTTTGCCAAACCAGTTCTCCAAGTCCATTTTCTTTAAATTTAATTTTATTTATTTTTTATACAGCAGGTTCTTATTAGTTATCCATTTTATATATATTAGTGTATACATGTCAACCTCAATCTCCCAATTCATCACACCACCACCACCCATGCCACTTTCCCCGCTTGATGTCCATACTTTTGTTCTCTACATCTGTGTCCCAATTTCTGCCCTGCAAACCGGTACACCTGTAACTTTTTTCTAGGTTCCACATATATGCGTTAATATACGATATTTGTTTTTCTCTTTCTGACTTACTTCACTCTGTATGACAGTCTCTAGATCCATCTACATCTCTACAAATGACCCAATTTTGTTCCTTTTTATGGCTGAGTATTATTCCACTGAATATATGTACCACTTCTTCTTTATCCATTCATCTGTTGATGGGCATTTAGGTTGCTTCCATGACCTGGCTATTGTAAATACTGCTGCAGTGAACATTGGGGTGCATGTGTCTTTTTGAATTATGGTTTTCTCTGTGTATATGCCCAGTAGTGGGATTTCTGGGTCATATGGTAATTCTATTTTCAGTTTTTTAAGGAAACTTCATACTATTCTCCATAGTGGCTGTATCAATTTACATTCTCACCAACAGTGCAAAAGGTTCTCTTTTCTCCACACCCTCTCCAGCATTTGTTGTTTGTAGATTTTCTGATGATGCCCATTCTAACTGGTGTGAGGTGATACCTCACTGTAGTTGTGATTTGCATTTCCCTAATAATTAGTGATGTTAAGCAGATTTTCACATGCTTCTTGGCCATTTGTATATCTTCTTTGGAGAAATGTCTATTTAAGTCTTCTGCTCATTTTGGGATTGGGTTGTTTGTTTTTTAATATTGAGCTGCATGAGCTGTTTATATATTTTGGAGATTAATCCTTTGTCTGTTGGTTTGTTTGCAAATATGTTCTCCCATTCTGAGGGTTGTCTTTTCATTTTCTTTGTAGTTTCCTTTGCTTTGCAAAAGCTTTTAAGCTTCATTAGGTCCCATTTGTTTATTTTTGTTTTTATGTCCATTACTCTAGGAGGTGGATCAAAAAATATCTTGCTGTGATTTATATCAAAGAGTGTTCTTTCTAGCTTTTCCTCTAAGAGTTTTATAGTGTCCAAACTTACATCTAGGTCTCTAATTCATTTTGAGTTTATTTTTGTGTATGGTGTTAAGTAGTGTTCTAATTTCATTCTTTTGCATGTAGCTGTCCAGTTTCCCAGCAGCATTTATTAAAGAGACTGTCTTTTCTCCATTGTATATCCTTGCCTCCTTTGTCATAGATTAGTTGACCATAGGTGCATGGGTTTATCTGTGGGATTTCTATCCTGTTCCATTGGTCTCTATTTCTGTTTTTGTGCCAGTACCATATTGTCTTGATTACTGTAGCTTTATAGTATAGTCTGAATTCAGGGAGTCTGATTTCTCCAGCCCTGATATTTTCCCTCAAGACTTCTTTGGCTATTCAGGGTCTTTTTTGTCTCCATACAGATTTTAAGATTTTTTGTTCTAGTTCTGTAAAATAATGTCATTGGTAATTTTAGAGGGATTGCATTGAATCTGTAGATTGCTTTGGGTAGTATAGCTATTCTCACAATATTGATTCTTCCAATCCAAGAACATGGTATATCTCTCCATCTGTTTGTATCATCTTTAATTTCTTTCATCAGTGTCTTATAGTTTTCTACATACAGGTCTTTTGTATCCCAAGTAAGTTTACTCCTAGGTATTTTATTCTTTTCATTGCAATGGTAAGTGGGAGTGTTTCCTTAATTTCTCTTTCAGATTTTTCATCATTAGTGTATAGGAATGCAAGGGATTACTGTGCATTAATTTTGTACCCTGCAACTTCACCAAATTCATTGATTAGCTCTAGTAGTTTTCTGGTGGCATCTTTAGGATTCTCTAGTTATAATACCATGTAATCTGCAAACAGTGACAGTTTTACTTCTTCTTTTCCAATTTGCATTATTTGATTTCTTTTTCTTCCCTGATTGCTGTGGCTAGGACTTCCAAAACTATGTTGAATAATAGTGGTGAGAGTGGACATCCTTGTCTTGTTCCTGATCTTAGAGGAAATGCTTTCAGATTTTCACCATTAAGAATGATGTTTGCTGTGGGTTTGTCGTATATGACCTTTATTATGTTAAGATAGGTTCCCTCTATGCCCACTTTCTGGAGAGTTTTTACCATAAATGGGTGTTGAATTTTCTCAAAAGCTTTTTCTGCATCTATTGAGATGATCATATGGTTTTTATTCTTCAATTTGTTAATCTGGTGTATCACATTGATTGATTTGCATGTATTGAAGAATCCTTGCATCTGTGATAAATTCCACTTGATCATGGTGTATGATCCTTTTAATGTGTTGTTGGATTCAGTTTGCTAGTATATTGTTGAGGATTTTTGCATCTACATCATCAGTGATATTGGTCTGTAATTTCCTTTTTTTGTAGTATCTTTGTCTGGTTTGGGTATCAGGGTGATGGTGGCCTCATAGAATGAGTTTGGGAGTGTTCCTTCCTCTGAAATTTTTTGAAGAGTTTGAGAAGGATGGTGTTAGCTCTTCTCTAAATGTTTGATAGAATTCACCTGTGAAGCCATCTGGTCATGGACTTTTGTATGTTGAAAGACTTTTAATCACAGTTTCAATTTCATTACTTGTGATTGGTCTGTTCATATTTTCTATTTCATGGTTCAGTCTTGGAAGGTTATACCTTTCTAAGAATTTGTCCATTTCTTCCAGGTTCTCTTTTTATTGGCATTGAGTTGCTTCTAGTAGTCTCTTAGGGTGCTTTGCAATTCTGCAGTGTCTGTTGTAACTTCTACTTTTTCATTTCTAATTTTATTGATTTGAGTCCTCTCCCTCTTTTTCTTGATGAGTCTGGCTAATGGTTTATCAATTATGTTTATCTTCTCAAAGAACCAGCTTTTAGTTTTATTGATCTTTGCTATTGTTTTCTTTGTTTCTATTTCATTTATTTCTACTCTGGTCTTCATGATTTGTTTCCTTCTGCTAACTTTGGGTTTTGTTTGTCCTTCTTTCTCTAGTTCCTTTAGGTGTAAGGTTAAATTGTTTATTTGAGATTTTTCTTGTTTCTTGTGGTAGGCTTGTATTGCTATAAACTTTCCTCATAGAACTGCTTTTGCTGCATTCCATAGGTTTTGGACCACCGTGTCTTCATTGTCATTTGTCTCTCAGTATTTTTTGATTTCCTCTTTGATTTCTTCATTGATCTCTTGGTTGTTTAGTAAAGTATTGTTTAGCTTCCATGTGTTTTTGTTTTTTACTTTTTTTCCCCCCCATAATTGATGTCTAATCATAGAGTTGTGGTCAGGAAAGATGCTTGATATGATTTCAATTTTCTTAAATTTACTGAGACTTGATTTGTGACCCAAGATGTGATCTATCCTGGAGAATGTTCCATGTGCACTTGAGAAGATAGTGTAATCTGCTGTCTTTGGATGGAATATCCTATAAATTTCAATTAAATCTATCTGGTCTATTGTGTCATTTAAAGCTTGTGTTTCCTTATTAATTTTCTGTTTGGATGATCTGTCCATTGGTGTAAGTGAGGTGTTAAAGTCCCACACGATTTTTGTGTTACTATCGATTTCCTGTTTTACAGCTTTCAGCAGTTGCCTTTTCTATCGAGCTACTCTTATGTTGGGTGCATATATATTTATAATTGTTATATCTTCTTCTTGGATTGATCCCTTGATCATTATATGGTGTCCTTCCTTCTCCTTGTAACATTCTTTATTTTAAAGTCTATTTTATCTGATATGAGTATTGCTACTCTAGTTTTCTTTGACTTCCATTTGCATGGGATATACTTTTCCATCCCATCACTTTCAGCCTGTATGTGTCCCTAGGTCTGAAGTGGGTCTCTTGTAGACAGCATATATATGGGTCTTGTTTTTGATTCCACTCAGTGAGCCTGTGTCTTTTGGTTGGAACATTTAATCCATTCACGTTTAGGGTAATCATGGATATATATGTTCCTATTACCATTTTTTTAATTGTTATGGGTTTCTTTTGTAGGTCCTTTACTTCTCTTGTGTTTCCCACTTAGAGAAGTTCCTTTAGCATTTGTTGTAGAGCTGGTTTGGTGGTGCTGAATTCTCTTCACTTTTGCTTGTCTGTAAAACTTTTGATTTCTCAGTCGAATCTGAATGAGATCCTTGCCAGCTAGAGTAATCTTGGTTGTAGGTCCTTCCCTTTCATCACTTTAAATATATCATGCCACTCTTTTCTGGCTTGTAGAGTTTCTGCTGAGAAATCAGCTGTTAACCTTATGGGAGTTCTCTAGTATGTTATTTGTTGTTTTTCCCTTGTTGCTTTCAATAATTTGTCTTTAATTTTTGTCAATTTTTTTTTTTTTTTTTTTTTTTTGCAGTACGTGGGCCTCTCACTGTTGTGGCCTCTGCCGTTGTGGAGCACAGCCTCCGGACGCGCAGGCTCAGCTGCCATGGCTCATGGGCCCAGCCGCTCCTTGGCATGTGGGATCTTCCCGGTCCAGGGCACGAACCCATGTCCCCTGCATTGGCAGGCGGACTTTCAACGCCTGCGCCACCAGGGAAGCCCAATTATTGTCAATTTGATTACTATGTGTCTTGGCATGTTTCTTCTTGGGTTCATCCTGCCTGGACTCTGTGCTTCCTGGCCTTGGGTGGTTATTTCCTTTCTCACGTTAGGGAAGTTTTCGACTATAATCACTTCAAATATTTTCTCGGGTCCTTTCTCTCTCTCTTCTCTTTCTGGGATCCCTATAATGTGAATGTTATTGCATTTAATGTTGGCCCAGAGGTCTCTTAGGCTGTCTTCATTTCTTTTCATTCTTTTTTCTTTATTCTGCTCTGCAGCAGTGAATTCCACCATTCTGTCTTCCATGTCACTTATCCGTTCTTCTTCCTCAGTTATTCTGCTATTGATTCCTTCTAGTGTATTTACATTTCTTGCATTTTCTCGATCTTTGCCTCCATTTTTTTTTTTCTGAGGTCCTGGATCATTTTCACTATCATTATTCTGAATTCTTTTTCTGGAAGGTTGCCTATCTCCACTTCATAGTTGTTTTTCTAGGGATTTATCTTGTTCCTTCATCTGGTACAAAGCCCTCTGCCTTTTCATTCTGTCTATCGTTCTGTGAATGAGTTCTCCAAGTCTTACAGGTTTCCAGTCTCTTCCAGGCCTGAGTGATCACAGGCAGAGTCCTCTTTTTGCATGAGGCTGAACCCTGCAGCTCCTCATCTATTTCCAGGCCTCTGTGCTCTGATCAGCCCTTTCCTTTCTCCTCAGTGATGACTTCTTTGAGGCCATTGGACATGGTAGACTTGGGTAGGGAAGTCCCACCTTCCACCTGTCTGCTGTCAGCTGGAAGGGCTCTACCATCTTGCCAGACAGTAGTAATGGGGAGGGGGGCTCTTGTGAAAGGCAGAGGCCCCACCCTTACATCCAATCATCTGGGGTTCAAAAGCGTTTGACTCTCTTAAATCGGCAAGGTCCCGCATTTCTACCCACTTGGTGGTTGGATGCCAGCAGAGGGCCTTCTCTGAGCAGGGCTTCCAGCCTTCTCTCCACTACCTGCCTGTAAGAGCAGTTGGTGCTTGTCTGGGCTCTTCTTCTGCTGGACTTTGCTAAAATTAACAAGAGGTTGGCCACAGTCTCCAACATTCTGACTCTTCCCAACCCGTCTTTCTCAAGATGTGGGCCACCCTCACTGGTGTTCCTGGTGTTTTGAAACTTCACAGAAGGATGCACTCAGGGGCCCCAGCTTCTAGCTGGCAAGATCTGAGATCTTACTGAGTCAACCTGCACCTTTTTGGTGTAAGTATGACAATTTCTGTATTAATTCAATAACAGTCTGCACTGCTCTACCCAGGGGACCAGGTTAACATGGAAGAAACTTTCCCTCTAGTGTTCTAGTTCAGAAGTAAGCTCCATGGCCACCAAGGAAGCTCTGCATCTTTATCTTGGAGCATCCACCTGTGGGTCACAGAGGCACCAGCTCTTACTGGAAGTGGGGAAGGACCAGGGGAGTGCAGAGCTGATCCATTCTAGTGACAGAGCTCCTGCAAAGCCACACAGCTGGCTTTTACTTACACCCCTCTGACCTGAACTTATCACAGAATCTTGATATGTGCCAGTACAGGATGTGTAGAAAGTGTAGACTATTTACAGGCAGCCATTCTCCAGCTAAAGTCCTTTCTCTGGGAGATGAGATGATCAACAGAAGGTGACAGGCAGCCAGCAGTCATCCATAGGTAACCCTGGCAAGCCCTCTTCCCTGAGTCTCAGGGAGGAGAGATGTAGACCCACCAGTGTCCTTGTGAAGATTAAATGAGATGATGCACAGAAAACACTCGGCAGGTGCCTGCCACATTAAAATAGCTCAAACGTCACCATCGTCATCCTCACCATCAACGCTTTCCAGAACCATCTGTTTGGGGCAGACCTTAATGAAGGCTCTTTGCACCTAAAACCAGAACTATGGCAAAGCTGCTGGACTGATGGCCAGAGGTCATCACGGAGGCCCTGGGCACAGTGCAGATGCCCAGTCTGGCTGCGTGCTGTGCAGAGCTTTCTTCTTAGTACCCTGCTGCCCTGGACTTACCTTTCATGGGGTGAGAGAGCTTTGTTTCCTGTGTATCTGAGATTGTGCAAGGTATGTGTATATGTGTGTGTGTGCGTGTTTAAGTGAGACACGTGGCTACTTCTCTAGTTGAGAACATGAAAACACCCAAGAAACCCCACTTCTCATTCGTTAAATAAAGTTGCATGTCCGTCTTCTAGCTGGAAGAGCATAAGCGAAGAGCTCATGTCTGAGAAAGGACCTCCTGTGGAAATGTAAAGACCCGTCCACCCCCCAAACCTGAATAGAACCAACCTCCCACACATCACAGATGCACACAGACATCCCCCCAGGACCATCCCACACGTCCACAGGTCCACACGTCTACTTCCTAGTGACAGACACACTCCCCGTGGCCCCAGACACATGCTCACAGGCATGTCATCACCGGCAGAAGTCGCTGCCACCCTCCCCCCACAAGATTACAGGAACGTGTTCTTACACACCCTCATTCCCATGACACAGGTGACATGGACCCTGCCCCACGTGTGTGCACACCTCCACCTCACACACACCCCCAGGCACTCTGCACACCCTCTTAGGCTCACAGCACATGTACCCCTGCAAACCCCCTTTGCCTTCCCTCAACAATTGTATCCCAAACAACTTTATCATCAAGAAGAACTGGGGACAATCCCAACCCCTCAATACGTCGCTGCATTGACCTTTATGCCCAGTAGGTGTCAGACAGATATTATCTGCTCCCAACTGGCAGCAGCCCCTTCCGTGCTTCCCTACAAGGGGAGAGAAAGATGAATTAACACAAGTAGAAGGAGCAGAAAGAGGGCAGAGGCAACAGGGCTCCTGGTTCCAGTGTTGGGGAGGAGTCTGCATTAGCTAGGCTCTATCAGGCTCTGAATTCATGAGTGAGTGCCTCTGTGGGCAGGCTGCAGGGTGCCAGGTGCTGGAAGGGGTGGGAGATGTTTAACCACAATTGGGGGTACCACTGATCTTTGGTGCCCTCAGCCTGCAGCAGCTTGAAGCAGGATTTCAGTTCCCTGAATCTTCAGGGAACTTCAATCTTCCCTTCAATCTTCAGAGATTGAAGTCGGGCTGCGGCAGTGAGAGTGCTGAATCCTAGCCACTAGACCACCAAGGACCAGTGGCCAGTGACAAGGCCCCTGGCCTGTCAGCTTTGTAGAAATGAATTTCCACAGAGAGATGGAAAGTAGTGAAACAAGTAAAGTGTTTATTAGGAGGAAAAAAGTACGTGTGAATAGGCACACACAGGCGGGCTCAGAGAGAGAGGCACACCCTCGTGGTAGTTTGAATCGCTTATATGAGGCATTTCTTCCAATTTACTCTGGCCAGTCATCTTGCTTTGCTTTGTTCTGAGTCCGTATTTGGTATAACTCAGGGTTCTCCCATGTGTGCATGCACATCTCTTAGCTAAGATGGATTCTAGCAAAGAGGTCTACGGGAAGGTTGGCATCACCTACTATGGAGTGATGCCCCCTCCCTTTTAGACCTCCAAGGAGCCCTTCTCTGCATGTGTAGTCGGGAAGGTCTCCTTGACCTCAAGAATGAGAAACATGTGGTCTCTTTATGTTTTATCTGGACAGGGCTCAGCTCCTCTCTGTCCCTGCCATTACTGTCATTTTAAAGTGTCCACTGAAGGCAGAATCCAGTTATTGACCCTGTTCCTGTTGTTATTTCTACCTGGAAGTTATTTCTATCTGTAAATGTCTAACCTGGAACCCATCTGTCTCCTGCCTCACTGTCTGTGTACATTACACATGGTGAATGGGCCAGAGGGATGGGGATGTCCTTGTGCACCCTGTTGAGTGTGTCTGTGTGTGCATGAAGACCATAAGTCTAAACCAATAGTGGGATAGTGCAGAATCTTCCCTGGGGTCTCCAAGTGTGGTCCCAGGGGTCAACTTAAGGTGACGGCTAGTCTGCAGGGGGCTGAGGAGGATGGGCTCCTCTCGGCCCCTGGTCCTCCGAGGCATCATTGGGGGGCTCTTAGTTTGGTACCCTGGTCCAGTACTGCAGTTGCCACACAGAAAGGACTTGCAGCTGGCCTCGGGTCTGAATAAAAAGAAGTGGGGGCTGAGAAGCAGGGGTACAAATAGTTTTTTACAAAAGACATTGCTATGTCTTGTTGGGGGGCTGCTACCTGTGGTTTCAGAATCCAGCTTTCCATTTTTCAAAATGATACACAAATTGTGGCTTAAAATACCCCAGATGTTCTTCTTTGCCTTAATTATAATCTTTAGTCTTGAACAGAGGCTAATGATGGGTGGGCTGTGTTGCTGTTTGAGTTTCTTGTTCTTTGCTCAGCTTTTATAATAAGCCAGGGGCCTCTAGTCCACCTGGACCGGAAGTGCTGTGGCCAAGACCCCTTCCTGACCCAAGGACTCAGCATCTCATGTCACTGTCTCTGCTCAGGGGGTCCAAAGATCCTGGATAGCCACAGGGAGCCCTGCAGGTTTCTAATGTGAATCCCTAATTGTAAGAAAGCTGTTTCCTGTGATGTGTCTAGAACAGCACCTGGTTCAGGATAGACACTTGGTAGACGTGGGCTGTTACTTGGTCTTATTATTAATGGAACACGGAAGAGAATTTCTCTGTCACTCTTTCTCTCTGCCTCTGTCTGTCTCTGTCTCTCTCCCCATTCCCTCTCTCTCCCAACGATGGGGGCCTTCTCCCTCCTGCCCACCATCACACAGTCATTAGGACTAAAGCTGGCTTCCCTCACAGAGGTTAGCCTGAGCCTCGGATGGGCTGGTGGGGACAGAGGGTGTCTGCAAACCCCCTCAAAGCATGCACACAATTCTGGGCTAGTGTCACCTTCTCTGGGGAGGGGGCCCAGGGTTCTTCTCAAATTCACAGCAAGTCCAGAACCCTCAGTGGCAAAGTCTTGCTTCACTGGCCTTCCCTGGGCTAGCGTTCCTTCCATTAATATGTTGAATTCCTATTATCATGCAAATATGTTAACAGAATAACATTTCTCCCCACCAGGAATCATACATTAGAATAAGAAATGAGAAGGCCATGAAGCGGAAGAACCTGTCTGGGAGGCTTCCTCTAGCCTGACCTGTAAGTTCTCATGATACTGAGGAGGTCATGTCCCATCTCCGGTCTTGGCTTTCTCTATAAAACAGATGGACCCTCACAGACAAGGTGACCTAAGTCCCCTTTGCTGGAGAGGCTGCAGTTACGTCTTTGTCATCGTTACAGCCCTCTTCACTCTCAGAGCAAATCCTTTGCTTTCTCCCTGGGAGGGGCTTGGGGCTCCGACCACAGGCAGCTCTGATTCCAGGTGCTTCTTGGGGTGTCATGCCGAGTCTGGATTCTGGTGGTGAAATGAGGTGGCAGCCTCTGGAGGGCGGTAGGGCCCAGCGAGGGGACCCCTGGGAGGAGGGGTTTCCCAGAGGAGGTGCTCCCTGGGTGTCCTTCTCCCATCTCTGCACTGTGCTGGGTGACCTCCTGCCTTCTAGTCCTTCCTTCCTGGTCTCTCCCCACCTTCTCATGCTTCTCCGTTGACGAGGCTGCCTCTCCAGGCTTCAGACTAGGTGCTCAGTTCTACTCTCTTGACTCCCTTTTGGGGTCATTGGCATCTACGTGTGTGGCTCCCTCAGGCGTTGTGGGCAGCTGTGCTCAGTGGCCCCATGTGTCTGAAGCTTTCAATGACTACCCCGTATTCTGCTGACCTTAAAGCAGAATCATAAAGCATGCCTTCTCAGATTAATGGGTAGTTCTAAAGCACATACCCATGTGACCGTCACCTACATCAACACATAGAATGCTGCCGTTGCCCCAGGAAGATATTAATGTTCCTTCCACAGAGAGGTCCCTAGCTTGACTTTCATGATGACTACTCTTTGCTCTCCGTATTGCTGTTGCTATGGTGATGCCACCCAGTTGTGCATCCCTACGCACCATTATGGTACGTCAGCCTTGCCTGTTGTGGAATGTAACGTACATGGAATCATGCTGTGTGTCTAGCTTCTTTCTGCTGACGTTTCGTTTGTGAAATTCATCCACACGTGTCCATGTAGTTCATTCATCTCTTTACTGCTGCTTGGGTATTTCAGTGTAAGTTCATGATTCTAGTCCACCTTTGATGGAAGTCTGGCTTGTTTCCAGTTTGAGACTGTTAATCTCGTGCACATGTCCAGGTGGGCTTCTCACCAGGTATACTCCTGGTAATGAATTCAATAGGTCAGAGGCAACATGTGTGTTTAATTTTGGTAGATAATGTGCAGCCAGGTCACTAAGTGGTTGTAACAACTACTCCATGTTTCTGTTCTGTACACCCTCAACAAACAGTAGATAATGTCAAATTTTGCCAAGCCCATAGGTGCAAAGGGGTATAGTCTAGTGAATTTTTTTTTTTCATTTCCCTGAGGATTAATGATATTGAGCACTTTTCCTTGTGTTTCTCCACCATTCATAGGTCCTCCTTTGTGAAGTGTCTGTTCAAGATGTTTGCCCTTTTTTATGGGAATATCTTTTAAAAACATTTTACTTGTAAGCTTTTTAAATTTTATTTATTTATTTTTGGCTGTGTTGGGTCTTCATTGCTGCACACAGGCTTTCTCTAGCTGTGATGAGCAGGGCCTACTCTTTGTTGCAGTGAGCAGGCTTCTCATTGTGGTGGCTTCTCTTGTTATGGAGCACGGGCTCTAGGCACACGCGCTTGAGTAGTTGTGGCATGCAGGCTCAGTAGCTGTGGCTTGTGGGCTCTAGAGTGCAGGCTCAGTAGTTGTGGGGCACGGGCTTAGTTGTTCCGTGGCATGTGGGATCTTCCCGGACCAGGGCTTGAACCCATGCCCCCTACATTGACAGGCAGATTCTTAACCACTGTGCCACCAGGGAAGTCTCTACTTGACGACTTTTTAGAGCCTTGCCTCTCCTCCCCTCAGCAAATCAGTTTCCAAAGCCTCCTAGTTACACCTTGCAATGATTTTTCCCAGCTGTTCTCACTTTCCATGCTTTTCTACATTTGTAGCTTCAGCCCAAGGTCTCCTGTACGGCCTCTTACAATTCAGTATCCATACGAGTGCCAGATGTGAGCGTGAAAACCAAATCTCCATGTGCTCGTCCCTGATGGAACCCTCATCAGCCCATCTGCACAGGATACATCCTGACTCTTAGCTGGTGGTTTGAGGGCTTTTACATCCTGGCTCACCCACTTCCTCCCCAGCTCCTTCACACTTTTAAAAATCAACTTCAGTTTGCGAGTATTTTATTGAGGATTTTTGCATCTATGTTCATATGCCCCAATGTTCATAGCAGCACTATTCACAATTGCCAAGACATGGAAGCAACCTCAGTGTCCCTTGACAGATGAAAGGATAAAGAAGATGTGGTATAAAAATACAATGGACTATTACTCAGCCATAAAAAAAGAACAAAATAATGACATTTGCAGCAACATGGATGGTCTTAGAGATGATCATACTAAGTGAAGTAAGGCAGACAGAGAAAGACAAATATCATATATCACTTATATGTTGAATCTAAAACAATGATACAAATGAACTTATTTACAAAACAGAAATTGACTCACAGACATAGGAAAAAAAACTTATGGTTACCAAAGGGGAAAGGGAGGGGAAGGAATTAATTAGGAGTTTAGGATTAAAATATACACACTACTATATATAAAATAGGTAACTAACAAAGACCTACTGTATACCATAGGGAACTATACTCAACATCTTGTAATAACCTATAATGGAAAAGAATCTAAAAAAGAATATATATATTATGTATATAATGAATCACTTTTCTGTACACCTGAAACTAATACAACATAGTAAATCAACTATATTTCAATAAAAATTAAAAAACACACACACACAAAAATAAAAGGCAAAATTAAAGAAAAACCAATACAAAAAATCAACTTCATTGAGGTGTAATTTACAAAAACCAAAAACACCTATTTTAAATGCAGACTTGGATGAGTTTTGACAAATATAAAGACATGTGTTGCCATCCCTGCAAAAACACAGAATACCTCTGTTATGCAAAAATTACCTTAACTTACCTTAAGTCACCCTGCAGTGACCCTCCCCGCCCCTGGCCCCTGGACCCAGGCAAACTCTGGCCTGCTCTGTGCCTATTCTGGAATTTCATCTTCGTGGAACCATATAGCAAGTGCATTTTATCACTTTGCCTCATTTTGTTCATTGACTTTATTGTGTGTCAGTACTTGGCCCCCGTGTGGTGCTGGACATATCCCTTTGTGTGGTTATACCACAGCCTCTACACCCAGTCACCTGCGGATGGACGGCTGGGTCTTCTCCAGGCTGGACTATAATGATTAAAGCTGTTATGAATGTCTGTGACTAAGTCTCTGTGTGGACTCGGTTTCACTTCTATCGGATAGATATCCAGGAGTAAATTGCTTGATTTTATGGGAAGTATATTTTCACTTCCTAAGAAACTGTGCATCAAACTGCTTTCCAAAGTGCTCTGTGCACCCAGCAATGTCTGAGAACTTTTGTTCTTGCCACACTTATATTTTCCCTTTGATTTTAGCCATTCCAAAGCTATTGACAAATTTAAATTCATATTTTCTGATGAGTAAGAATGCTGGGGGGCTTCCCTGGTGGCACAGTGGTTGAGAGTCCGCCTGCCGATGCAGGGGACACGGGTTCGTGCCCCGGTCCGGGAAGATCCCACATGCCGCAGAGCGGCTGGGCCCGTGGGCCATGGCCGCTGAGCCTGCGCGTCCGGAGCCTGTGAGGCCCGCGTACCGCAAAAAAAAAATAGAATGCTGGGAGCCTTTTCATTATGCTTGTTGGCCACACCTTTACCTTCTTTTAAAATTTTTTAAAATTTATTTTAATTTAAAAAAAATTTTAGCCTCTACCTTCTTTTGTGAAGTGTCTGTTGAAATATTTTATCCATTTCTTAAACCAATTTGTCTTCTTTTATTGGGTTCTTTACATGTCCGGGATACAAGTTCATTATCAGGAATATGTTTTGTAGATATTTTTTGCCAGTCTGTGACTTAACTTCATTTTCTTAATGGTGGTGTTTTTCTTTTTTCTTTTCTTTGAAAAGCAGAAGTTTTCCATGCTAAATGAAGTCCTATTTATAATCTTTTTTCCTTTTCCTCTCTCAGTCCTATGAAATCTGTGCTTACCTCAAGATCATGAAGATTTCTCCTATATTTTATTTCAAAAGTTGATACTTTTAGCTTTTACCTTTAAGTCTGTGGTCCATTTCAAGTTAATTTTTGAGTATGATGTGAAATAAGAATCAATGCTAATTTTTTTTTTTTTTTTTTTTCCTATGGGTCCTCC
>NW_020174791.1:990834-1018399 GCF_003031525.2 Neophocaena asiaeorientalis asiaeorientalis
AATTTTTTTTTTTTTTTTTTTGCCTAGCGGTACTCAGCACCATTTTTGAAAAGACTATGATTTCCTTATTAAATTACCTTGTAACTTTTTTTTGCTAGTTATTTAAGCATATAAATATGACCCTATCTCTTGAATCTCTATTAGGTTCCATTGACTTATATGTCTATCTCTATGGCTGTCACACAGTCTCAGTTACGGTGGTTTTATGGTAAGGACTGAAATCAAGATATGGCAAGTCTCCCACTTTGCTGCTGGTTATGGATCCATGTTTGTGTTGACACCAAATTCATATGGAACTCTGACCCCCAGTGCAAGGATGGCATTTGGAGGTGTGGTCTCTGGGAGGTGACTGGGCTGTGAGGGTGTGTCCCCCAGGACAGTCGGGGTTAGAGCCCTTCTCCTGAGAGCTTGCTTTCTCCCTCTCTCTCTCCTCCCCTCTTTCACCACGTGGTCTTGGATCTCCCAGCCCCGGAAACTGTGAAAAGTATATTTCTGTTGTTTAAGCTACCCAGTTTATGGCATTTTTGTTATAGCAGCCCAAAAGGACTAAGTCCCTTCTTTGTTTCAAAATCATTTTGCCTGTTCTAGGTCTTTTTGCATTTCCAGATTAAAGTTTAGAATCAGTTTGTCAAAAAAAACAAAAACTCTGCTTGGATTTTGATTGGAATTATATCAAATCTATGTGTGAATTTGGGAAGAATTAACATCTTAATGTAAAGTTTTTAGTCTTTGAATAAGATGTTCCTCTTTAATTATGTAGCTCTTCAGTCTCTTTCAGCAAAGTTATAGTTTTTCAGTGTACAGTTTTTGTATGTATACACATATATATATATATATCCCCACATATTTACATATTTTTATATAGTATATAGTTAGACGTATATAACTATATTGACTACACATAGATCCTCAAATATTTCGCTTTTTCGATGCTATTATAAGTGACACTATTTCTAAGTTTCATTTTCCATTTGTTTGCTGCTATTACAGAAATGAAATTGATTTTTGTATATTGACTTTTCAGATAACTTGCTAGATTTAGTTATTTGTTCTGGTAACGTTTTTGGAGATTCCTTAGGATTTTTCTACACACATGATCTTATCATCTGCAAATAAAGACAGTTTTATTGCTTCCTGTCCAATTTGTATGCCTTTTATTTCTTTTCCTTCTGTTGTTTTACTGGCTACGAGCTCCCATAAAACAATGAATAGAAATAGTGAGACTAGACATTCTTGCCACGTTCCTATAAGTGTTCAGGCTTTCACCATTAAGTGTGTTTTTGTTTTGTTTTCTTATATATTGTTTTGTTTTGTTTCATTTTTTTGATGTCTTTTATCATCTGAGGATGTTTCCTTCTATTTCTACCTTGCTAAGAGTTTTTCACATTATGGGCCTTGAAAATTGTCAAATGCTTTTTCATAATCTATTCAAATCACCATATTTTCCCCCTTTTTTCTGTTAATGTAATGGAATAGCTCATTGATTTTTTGAATAGTGAAGTTACTTCATATTCTGGCGATAAGCACTAGTTGGTGTTATCCTTTTATGTATATCTGAATTTGATTTAGTAAAATTGTATTTGGAATTTTTGCATCTAATTTAATAAGGGATATTCATCTGTAGATTTTTGTTGTTGTTCTTTCATTCTCAAATCATAAATGAGCTGGGAAGTATTTATTGTTTTACTCTCTGAAGGAGGTTATGTAGGACTAGTATTTCCTCAGGACTGTGTTATTATTCACCAGTATGAAGCCATATGGGTCAGTTTTCATTGTGGAATGTCTTTAGATGTGAATTCCATTGCTTTAATACATATACAGCTATCCAAACTTTCTTATTCTTGTCTGTTTTAGTAACTTGTATCTTTTAAGGAATGTGTGCATTTTCTCTGAACTGTTGAACTTACTCTCATAAAGTTGTTTCCAATATTTCCCTTTCATTGTCTGGGGGGGGATCAATATCACACTTTCATTTTGATATGTTGTCTTATCTGATTTTGATTTGCCTCCTTTTTAGTAGACTAGCTGGTGTTTATGATTTTTATGGCTATTTCAAAGAACCAGATTTTAATTAATTAATTTGTTCTCTTGTTGATGATCATTTATTTCATTGATTTCCACTCTTGCCTTTAGTATTTCCTTAGTTTTACTTACTTTTTTTAAAATTTGCTTTTTTCTTTCTAGATTCTTAAAGTGGGAGAACTAAATCACTGATCTTGATCTTACTTTATTGAACTTTATTCTTTTCTCATATAAGCATTCAACATTATAAATTTCTCTCTAAGCACTATTTTAACTATATCACACAAAGTTTCATTTGTTGTGTTTTCATTATCATTCAGTTCCAAATACGTTCTAATTTCCTTTGCGATTTCTTCCTTGTTTTCATTATACTCAGCTTAAAATACTTTCTGATGTCTCTTGCAACTTTTGTTGTTTTTAAAGAAGAGTGTTTAATTTCTAAAGGTTTGGATATAATCCAGATACCTTTTTGGTTCTTTCATTTCTAATAAAATGTTATTATGATCAGACACATGCTGTACATGACTTTAATATTTTAAATTTATTAAAACTTGTTTTATGGCCCAGCATATGGCTTAAATTAGTGAAGGTTACACATGCACTTGTAAAGAAAATGTATTCTTCTGTTGATTGGAATAACTTTCTATAAATGCCAAGTAGGTCAAAGTGATTGATAGTGTTGTTCAAGTCTTCTGTAGTGCCCTGATTTTCAATCTAGTTTTCCTATCAGTAGCAAAAATGGACTATTGAAACTATAATCATGAATATGTCTGTCTTCTTTCAGTTCTGTAAGTGTTTGCTTAGCATGTTTTGAAGTTATTTGTTTTGTACATAGAATTGTTACGTCTTCTGGATGAATAGAAGAAGTATGAAGTATTCTTTTTGTCCCTGGTAATATTTCTTGTCCTAAATCGACTCTGTCAGAAATTAATGTAGCCATTTGAGCTGTCTTATGATTATTTTTAGCATGATATATCCCTCCCCCCATTTATTCTTTTACTTTTAACCTATCAGTTACTTGTTTTTATCAGTGTCTTTTTTTTGTGTGTGTGGTATGCGGACCTCTCACTGTTGTGGTCTCTCCCGTTGCAGAGCACAGGCTCCGGACACGCAGGCTCAGCAGCCATGGCTCACAGGCCCAGCCGCTCTGCAGCATGTGGGATCTTCCCGGACCGGGGCATGAACCCGTGTCCCCTGCATCGGCAGGCGGACTCTCAACCGCTGTGCCACCAGGGAAGCCCTTATCAGCATCTTTATAGTGTGTTTCTTGTAGACAGTACATACATGGTTTCTTTTGTTTTGTTTTTAATCAGTGATGTGCTGAAGCATGTTCATACTGGCTCATAAGAGCTGACTGGTTGATTGTTAACTTTACAGGAATTTTGCAAGCTGGTGGATGTCATGTTGAAGCTTGAACTTGACCATAGTGGTAGTATTTGCACCACATAAATCAGGAACTGATACAAATTAGGGCTTGTATTCCTTCAGGGAGCTGGTTGTTGAGCATATTTACCAGCAGCCCACTGATTTTGCTTTTTTCCAGTCTGATGTTATCTGCCCTTAGTTTAAATAATTTGACTATTTACATTTATTGTAATTATCAACACGATTATGTCCAAGGCTCTCATCTTTCTATTTATGTCATATTCTCTCTGCTCTCCTTTTCCCTCTTTTCCTGCCTTACTTAGACTATCTTTTAGTATTTCATTGTATCTCCATCCCAGGTTATACTTTTTTTGTTTTAATTTTTTGTGGTTTCTATAGGGATCATCATACACATTTTAACTGATGACCATCTAACTTCTTTTTTAAAATGGTTTTAATTGCTTTTTCTTAAAATAACTTTATTTACTTATTTTTATTTTTGGCTGTATTGGGTCTTCATTGCTGCTCATGTACTTTCTCTAGTTGTGGTAAGTGGGGGATACTCCTTGTTGTGGAGCATGGGCTCAAGGCATGCAGGCTTCAGTAGCTGTGGCATGTGGGCTCAGTAGTTGTAGCTCACGGGCTCTAAAGCACAGGCTCAGTAGTTGTGGGGCACAGACTTAGTTGCTCTATGGCATGTGGGATCTTCCCAGACCAGAGCTTGAACCTGTGTCCCCTGCATTGGCAGACGGATTCTTAACCACTGTACTACCAGGGAAGTCCCAATGGCTATCTAACTTCAACTTAAGTTTATGCCTTTTCATGTCTACTATAGCCACTTTTCAATAATAAAAAATTATTTCTCCTTCTCACCCGTTGGGTTAATATTGTCAGATATTTTACTTCTTTAAACTCCACAGAACACTATAATTTTTTGCTTTAAACAGTAATTTATCTTTTTAAAAGTCAAGATGAAAAGGGCCTATTTTAAATTAGCCCACATATTTACCATCATTGGTGTTCTTCTTTGCTTTGGGTAGATCTGAGTTTCCTTTGATACCATTTTCTTTCAGTTTGAAAAGCTTGAACATTTCTTAGTACAAGTCTGCTGGCCACAGATTCCTCAGCTTTTGTTGTCTTTAAAAGTCTTTATTTCCCCTTTTAAAGATGTCTTTTCACTGTCTTCTATATTTCATTGTTTTGATGAGACATGTAAGATAAGTCTTATCTTTGTTCTGCTGTATGGAAGGTGTGTTTTCTTATGCTGAATATTCTTAAGATTTTCTCTATCACTAGTTTTCAAGAATTAGGTGATAATGTGGCTTTTTGTTTTTGTTTTTGCTTTTGTTTTGTTTTGTTTTCCTCAGAGTCTGTGAGGCTTCTTGGATCTGTGAGCTATATTTCTATCAAATTGGAGACATTTCAGCCATTATTACTTCAAATATTTTTTTGACCCCATTTCATCCTCTCCTTCTGGGACTCCAAATATACATATGTTACACTGCTTGATTTTGTCCTTCAGATCACTAAAGCTTTGTTTATTTTTTCAGTCTGTTTTCTTTCTATGTTTCAACTGAATAATTTCTACTTCTATATTTCAATTTCACTGATTCTTTCTTCTTAAGCATTTAGTCTATAGTTAAACTATTCCAGGGAAGTTTTCATTTCAGATAATTTATTTTTCAATTTAAGATGCTTTTTAATATCTCTTTTCTCATTATTTTGATATCTCCCATTGAGCCCTTAAGCATAGTTATGATTACTGTTTTAAGAACTTTGAATGTTAATGCCACCACCTCTGATTTCTGGGTCTGTTTCTATTAAATAAGTTTTCTCCTTGTAATTGGTCACTTAGTCTACTTTTTCATGTCTAGTAATTTTTATTTGATGCTAGACATTTAGAATATTACAATATCCAGTGCCTGTGTTCAGTTATCCTTTAGAATACTGTGAATTTTCCAGTTTCAAGGCATGCCAATTTTTCCTCGAGGATCTTTTAAATCCACTCCCTTCTCTCTATTTCTACTGCAACATAACTGGGACAGGTCTTCATCAACTAAATAATACCTTTCTAAATGACGGACTGTGGGAGAAGGCTGAGTGATGGTACATATATCAGAAGAACAAGAATACCTCTCAATGATCAACAAGGCTCTTCAATTACAACCTGTCTACTCCATACCCTGTGCCCTGGGCACCTAAAGAGCTTTATTACTCCCCTTCACCATGCTCTCTCTCATCTCTGAATCTTCCCATACACTATTCCCTTTCTTTGACCCACTCTTCCTTTCCACATCTTACCTCTAACCATACTTTGCCTCCAAATTTCTATTCATCCTTCAGTTCTAAAAAATATTTCTTCTTTCAAAAAAGTTTCCTTCCCTACTTTTCCACAGATGAGCTTTGGTGGCCTGGGTTTCTTTCCCAATAGAGCATCTCTCCTATGACATGGTTTTGTAACTGGCTGTATCCTCCACTAGATTCTAGGATGAGGCTCATGAATCCCATGTATTCATGAGCTGCTATAATCACTATCATCAATGTTTAGCACAGGACCTGGCACTTGTGGGATGCTCAATAAATATTGGTTGCATAAGTGAATGTACAGATGAAGAAATAAGGGTTATGTTTACATTGAATGTTCTTGGCCCCATTAATGGAAATAACAGAATCAGAAACTTATAGGAAGTCAGAGTTAGAAAAATCCTGAAGGAACTTAGTCTAATTTTCCATTTGGTGCAGCCATCCCCTTGCCTCTCCCTAGTAAATGGTCAGCTAGGCTGTGTTGAACCCATTCAATAATGGGAACTTACTCTTTGTCATGGCAGCCTGTTCCATTTCTGAACCATTTTCCTGTTAGAAATCACACAGAATCTTCTGCATAACTTCCATCCATTGGCCTCTCTCTTCCCTCAGAATTTGTGTAGACAAGTGTCCTACATTCTAGTGATAGCTGTTAAGTATCCAAAGGCTTTCTGCAGCTCCCAAGTCTTCTTGATAATGAAAACAATTACCGCTATATCAGCTGATATTTATCAGGTATTTACCTGCTCATTTGAATTTGAAAACAATCCCCAAGATAGTCCATATTATCAGTACCACTTTAGAGATGAGGAAACAGACACTCACAGGGAGATCACACAGAGAGAGATGCAGGAGTCCCAGATGTTTGAATCTCCTCAGCTCAGGATCTAGACTCATGAGCATTGGAGCCTTCAGAGGGTCCCAGCTCCAGCTACCATCTGACTGCAACCAGGTGAGAGACCTGGAGGGAGAACTGCCCAGCTTGAGCCCAGTCCACGCTCAGCAGAGTTAGAGATAAAAAATAGAATGATGACATTTGTTTTTAGCCACTAACTTTGGGTTGGCTTGTTATACAACAATAGACAACCAGACCACTGACCTCCTCTCTTGCTGGCCAGAGTCAGGGAAGACTCTGTATGCTCAGTAGATGTCACCTGTTGCTCTACCATGGCCTCCAGTGCATCTATTAGAGTGATGGGCACTGTACCTCAGACCCAATGTGGTAGGATTACAGGGCAGGGGTGGACAAAACCCAAGTCAGGACAGGTGTTACAAGAGAGGAGTTGGAAATAAGAGTGTTCTGGAGGAGGAGGAATTAGAGTTGAGCTGTGCTTGGGGAGTTTGAATTATTTTTCCTGGGAGAAGAACAATCTAGGCAGAGCAAACAACTTAACGCATGGATCCCAAAGAATAAGTCATACTAGGGGAAACAATGCTTTGTTCCCTGGGGTTGAAGCATAGGACAAATGGTGAGGGGACCAGAAAGACTGGGAACATGAGGAGGAGCCCATCCAATGTGATGTCTTTTGAGGGACAAAAGCAGCTTCCTATTAGCAGGATATATCCAGGCTTTGGGCACACCTTCATTTCATTCTCCTGTGGTTTATCTCACCCAAGTGTCAGAAACAAGAGGAATGGTCCTACCACCTTTTCTCAAGAATGAACAAGGGCTTTATGAGATGCTAACAGAAGGACTGCAGTAGTAAAGAATAGAGCCCTGTTTTGGCCATTGTCCCATGATATTTCCAGAAGTTGATGTTATAAGGTCTTCCTTGGGCAGACGCTCCTTCCGTGCTCAGCCCAACAACCCAGACTGTAGGCGGGGTGCCGTGGGGTGCACGCCTGTGCTTCTGGAACACAGCCAGAAAAGAGTAAAGCAGGGGAAGGCTGTCTCTCCCGGGTGCCTAGCAAAGGCCTCTGAGTGCCCAGCCGTTTGATTTGCATGTCTTCTGTGATGTTTGATCTTCTTAAACCCATCACTGGCCAGAGCCTAGAACTTAATGAAAGGAGAAAAAAGAAATCCCTTTTTGGTGGTGGGTTTCACCTTGGTCAACCCTCAAAAGGGGCACAGATGACAGTCAATACCTGTAAATCACTGGCCTAACCACAAATAAAGTTGGGTCAGAAAACCTGGGTGCATCTGAGAAGTGATAACCCACCATCAAGGGAAGGTAAAACATACCCTTAAGATAATTAGGGGGGCTTCCCTGGTGGCGCAGTGTATGAGAGTCCACCTGCTGATGCAGGGGACACGGGTTCGTGCCCCGGTCCGGGAAGATCCCACATGCCGCGGTGCGGCTGGACCCATGAGCCATGGCCGCTGAGCCTGAGTGTCCGGAGCCTGTGCTCTGCAATCGGAGAGGCCACAACAGTGAGAGGCCCGTGTACCAAAATAAACCTTCCCTTGGGTATCAATTTCTAAAGGTCTCCTTTTTCCTAGGCAAAAAGTGAATTCAAGGGCATCCGTCCCCTGAGTGAGCAGATAAAATGAAACCCCAAGCCTTCCCTAGGACTATCACAAACACAGACAGCAAATGAATTTAGGAGCTCTGTGAAGGCATTTGGGCCAACAGAGATTTTGTACAGAAAATATCTGAGGTCTGATTTGTGATGGGCGGTGAGAAGAGGTGAGAGGGTGGGCAGATCAACAAGAAGGTGATGCAAATGGATGGTTGAAAGGGCAGCAAGGCTTGACCAGAACAACATGGGAAAGATAGCGAGGGGAGGGTCTGATCCATTACTGTGGAAGCAGGAAGAGCTATGGGGAGAACCGGCTTTCCTACTGATGGGGACTTGATTTCTGGGTGGCCCCCTTGCCTTCCTCAGCACTAGGCACCCCCACACTCTGCTCAGGTCCCAGTCCTCCTTTGACCGAACACACCCCAAGTCCTTCTTCACTCATTGACAAGTGCCTTTCCTGCCACCCACCCTCCAGACATCACAGTGGGCAATAGGCTAGACGTGGGGTCATGGGGGAGAGCCTGGGAGAATGGCATCCTCTGGTCCTGGCTGGCATCCTTGTGTCTGCTTTCTCCCGGACCACAGCATAAACCATTCACCCCCACCTACCCCACCACCTTTGAGACTTGTGCCTGGAGCAGCCTTGTGTGTGGCCATATTCCAGCATGGACATCTGGCTTCCTGGCCCCAGATGGTCATGGAGATGGCTCTGTGCTCTGTCCCTCCCACCTGCAGATCCTCCCCCTGGGCCATGGGTCAGCCTCGGTGGCCTTGTCCCCTGGCTGATTGCTGTCATGTCTCCTCTCCAACCACTGGCTCTGGTCCCATTTCCCTCCAACCCACTGTCCGTGCCCTTTTATCTCAAACTCTGCTCCATTCACATCAGGCCTCTGCTCAAAAGCTCCAGTGGCTCCTCAACACCTGAGAAAGTGAACCTGCTCCAGTGGGGTACGTCTGCTTCACCTGGGACACTTTCAAAACCAGACCCATTTAGTCTGATTGTGAGTCTGGGATGTGTCCAGCACTGAGATGGTCTAGAGTGGGACCAGACTGGGAAGGATGCAGTCTGGCTTGGGCTGGTCTCTCTCATATTTCCCAGGCTGTATACACCCCCACACTGACCTTGGGAGATAAGTCCTATTGCCTGTTGATGTTCAGAGGAAAAGCCCCAGGTGTGACACTTCTTGCCCCACCAAGACCCATGGGTGTCTCTGCTCTACACACCCTGCAGCCTGCCTTGAACTGGCTGTTAGTTGGGCAGAACTCCATATTGCCTCCTGCCCTATCTCCCAGGCCACCTCCTTCCAAGCCTGTTTCCTGTGTCATTGATTTCAGAATGAGATGTTCATTTGCTCTTTGAAAATAACATTCAGAACGGTTTGAACAAACCCCTTCGGCTCAGATGAACCACAGGAGACAGAATGCGAGCTCAGAGCGGTATTTCATTTACAGGAGCCCCACTTTCCCAGAAAGCACCCAGGGCTTCCCAACTGAAATACAGCTTCCTCCCTAATTTCTTTCCACAAGCCCCCTGCCCACTGCCAGCTTGATTTAAGCGTTAATTCAGTCCCAAAGTGAGCAGCATCTGTCAATCGTTCTCATTATTTTTCTGCATAATGTTATCATATATAAAGACTTGGCTGAGGAATGCTCACAGCCCAACAACTACACACCACAGCACAAGGTCTAGAAGCCCAGCCAGAGTATGTGCTACAGAGTCAGGTGTCTGGTACATTCTTGGAGTGATTGTGGTGTGATTTCTTCTCTCCCAGGGAGAACAAAACTCAACCAGATGCCCATGATAATGCTTCATTATTATTATATTTTCTCCACGACCCAAAACAATCTAGTATAATGGAGGGGGGTCCCTTGCTGTTGTGGGGAGGATGTGAAGTAACTCAGTTCACAGACTGAGCAATATCAATGCACGACTTCAACAGCATAAAGGTGAAGTGTTCTCAGAACGCTTGGGTACTCTCCTGACTCAGCTGCTTTCAGTGATGACAGCCCCAGGAAGCCTGCTGGTATTAATAAGATGCACTGGAGGTGATTTGAGGTCCTAGGAAGGTCTAGCCTATGTCTATAGCTCAGTTAGTGTCATTATCCAAAAAGAAAAAGTGCAATATCTTGTAGTTTTCCAGTTCTAGTTTGTGTAGAATGTTCTCAGCCACCGCACTCTGGGTGATTATCTCTAAAACTACCAGCAGTATGTCTACACACTGCTTCTTCTCAAGATGTGTTATCAAGACAAACAGAACAAGTGAACTGACCCAGCATCTTAAGCACCAAGGAGATCTCCGGGGACCTTCTGGGCCGGGGTTTGAGTGGAGCGTCAAGCACCAGCCTAGGACCACTGCAGACCTGCCCTGCACCTCAGCATCTCCTGAACCTTCTCACCTCTGCTTCCTGCTTTGCCATCTTTGACCGAAAGCCTGGAAAATCACAGCCTCGAAGGCAAGAGATTTTGCTGCCTCATTTCTGCCAAGTTCAAAGCTGAATATTTAGGAAATGCAGAGAGAGCTGTGGAGAAGAGAGAACATAAAGTGCTGGGTGCAGACAGATCAGAGGGGAGAGGGGTCCTTTCCAATTCAGGTACTCACATGCCAAAGGTGAGTTCAGGGAGAGATGAAAGGAAGAGCTCACTGGATCACGAGGCAAAGTCGCCCAAAGCTTCTCTTGCCAGGAACGGTGGCTCCCTTCCTCTTACCAATGCAGCAGACATTTACGGGGACACTACAGATGCTGTAGGATGAACCCTCCATCAGGAGGTATGGGGCTTCCGGGAAGACGTGAACCAGAAATAAGGAATCACAGATGCAAAAGAAGGAAAAAAGAGGCAACTCTCTGCCTTTGCAACTGCCCTCTGTGCAGGGGGTTATATATTTAGAATTCCCCTTTTTTCTATGTTTTATTACCACATGTAATCCTGCCAGCTGCTTCACCTTTATCTGGCAACCCGAAACCAAAGCAAAACACTATTCTGGGGACAGTCACTTTAAAACGAAGTCACTTCTTTCAAAGTCCAGCTGGGCTTCCAGATAGAAAACCAGCTGCCTCAGAATTAAAAGGTGATGCCCCCACCAGACTTCTGTCACCAAACCCCCCAGATTATATGGGGGGAGGGGAAACCTGAAACTTCCTTCTGGATTTACCCCTCCCAGCCTCCAGCTCCTCACTTTTTTTAGGGGCAGATACAGGACAGGGAAAAATGGGGCTGGATTCAATCCTAGTGACCACACCTCACTCTGGTCTCCCAGTGCTCTGGGCTGAATTCTGTCTCCCAAGTTCACACACGATGAAGTCCTAACTAACCTCCAGGATGCCAGGATGATACCTTATTTAGAAATAGGATCACCTAAGCTATGATAAGTTAAAATGAGGTCATCCTGGAGCAGGGTGAGGCCCTAATCCAATAGGACTGGTACCTTATAAAATGGGGAAATTTGGACACAAAATCACACACAAGGAGATGACGTGTGAGGACTGGAGTGATGTTTCCACAAGCCAAGGAACAACCAGAAGCCAGGACAAAGGCCTGGGATGTCCTTCTCCAGAGCTTTCTGAGGGAGCATGGCCCTGACAACCCCTTGATTTTAGACTTTCAGCCTCCAGAATGCTGAGACAATAAATTTCTTTTGATCCAGGCCACTCAGTTTGTGTTACTTTGTTCCAGCAGGCAATAACCCAGGTTAAAAAGTAAAAGCCAAGAGAGATTGGTTCAAGATGTCAGAGTAGAAGGACGTGCTCCCACTCCCTCTCGCAAGAGCACCAGAATCACAATTAACTGCTGAACAATCATCAAAAGGAAGACACTGGAACTCACCAAAGAAGATACCCCACATCCAAAGACAAAGGAGAAGCCACAATGAGATGGTAGGAGGGGCGCAATCACAGTAAAATCAAATCCCGTAACTGCTGGGTGGGTGACTCACAGACTGGAGAACACTTATACCACAGGAGTCCACCCACTGGAGTGAAGGTTCTGAGCCCCACATCAGGCTTCCCAACCTGGGGGTCTGGCAACAGGAGGAGAAATTCCTAGAGAATCAGACTTTGAAGGCGAGAGGGATTTGATTGTAGGAATTTGACAGGACTAGGGGAAACAGACTCTCCAATTTTGGAGGGCACACATGAAGTAGTATGCACATCGATACCCAAGGGAAGGAGAAGTGACCACATAGGAGACTGAACCAGACCTACCTGCTAGTGCTGGAAGGTCTCCTGCAGAGGCGGGGGTGGCTGTGTCTCACCATGAGGACAAGGACACTGGCAGCAGAAGTTCTAGGAAGTACTCCTTGGTGTGAGCCCTCCCAGAGTCCACCACTAACCCCAATAAGGAGACCAGATAGGTTCCAGTATTGGGTCGCCTCAGGCCAAACAGCCAACAGGGAGGGAACACAGCCCCACCCATCAGCACACAAGGAGATTAAAGTTTTACTGAGCTCTGCCCACCAAAACAACAGTCAACTCTACCCACCACCAGTCCCTCCCATCAGGAAACTTGCACAAGCCTCTTAGATAGGCTCACTCATCCACCAGAGGGCAGACAGCAGAAGCAAGAAGAACTACAATCCTGCAGCCTGTGGAACAAAAAACACTTTCACAGAAAGGTAGACAAGATGAAAGGCAGAGAGCTATGTACCAGATGAAGGAACAAGATAAAAACCCAGAAAAAACACTAAATGAAATAGAGGTAGGCAAACTTCTAGAAAAAGAATTCAGAATAATGATAGTGAAGATGATCCAGGACCTTGGAAAAAGAATACAGGCAAAAATTGAGAAGATGCAAGAACTGTTTAACAAAGATTTAGAAGAATTAAAGAACAAGCAAACAGAGATGAACAATACAATAACTGAAATGAAAAATACACTGGAAGGAATCAATAGCAGAATAACTGAGGCAGAAGAATAGATAAGTGACCTGGAAGACAGCATGGTGGAATTCACTACCACAGAACAGAATAAAGAAACAAGAATGAAAAGAAATGGAAACAGCCTGAGAGACAACTGGGCCAACATTAAACGCAACAACATTCGCATTATAGGGGTCTCAGAAGGAGAAGAGAGAGAGAAAGGACCCGAGAAAATATTTGAAGAGATTATAGTCAAAAACTTCCCTAACATGGGAAAGAAAATAGCCACCCAAGTCCAGGAAGTGCAGAGAGTCTCACACAGGATAAACCCAAGGGGAAACAAGCCAAGACACATAGTAATCAAATAAACAAAAATTAAAGAGAAAGAAAACTTATTGAAAGCAACAAGGAAAAAACAACAAATAAAATACAAGGGAACTCCCATAAGGTTAACAGCTGATTTCTCAGCAGAAACTCTACAAGCCAGAAGAGAGTAGCATATATTTAAAGTGATGAAAGAGAAGAAACTACAACCAAGGTTACTCTACCTGGCAAGGATCTCCTTCAGATTCGATTGAGAAATCAAAAGCTTTACAGACAAATAAAAGCTAAGAGAATTCAGTACCACCAAACCAGCTTTAAAACAAATGCTAAAGGAACTTCTCTAAGTGAAAAACACAAGAGAAGAAAAAGACCTACAAAAACAAACCCAAAACAATGAAGAAAATGGTAATAGGAGCATACATATCGATAATTACCTTAAATGTGAATGGATTAAATGCTCCAAACAAAAGACACAGGCTCACTGAATGGATACAAAAGCAAGACCTATATATATGCTGTCTACAAGAGACCCACTTCAGACTTAGGGACACATACAGACTGAGAGGGGATGAAAAAATATATCCCATGCAAATGGAAATCAAAGAAAGCTGGAGTAGCAATACTCATATCAGATAAAATAGACTTTAAAATAAAGAATGTTACAAGAGACAAGGAATGATACTACATAATGATCAAGGGATCAATCCAAGAAGAAGATATAACAATTATAAATAAATATGCACCCAACATAGGAGGACCTCAATACATAAGGCAACTGCTAACAGCTATAAAAAAAGGAAATTGACAGTAACACAATAACAATGGGGGACTTTAACGCCTCACTTACACCAATGGACAGATCATCCAAACAGAAAATTAATAAGGAAACACAAGCTTTAAATAACACAATAGACCAGATAGATTTAATTTTTATTTATATTATAGTCCATCCCAAAACAGCAGATTAGACTTTCTTCCCAAGTGCACACAGAACGTTCTCCAGGATAGATCAAATCTTGGGTCACAAATCAAGTCTCAGTAAATTTAAGAAGATTGAAATCATATCAAGCAATTTTTCTGACAATAATGCTATGAGATTAGAAATCAATTACAGGGAAAAAAATAAAAAACACAAACACATGGAGGCTAAACAATATGTTACTAAATAACCAAGAGATCACTGAAGAAATAAAAGAGGAAATCAAAAAATACCGAGAGACAAATGACAATGAAAACACGACCATCCAAAACCTATGGGATGCAGCAAAAGCAGTTCTAAGAGGGAAGTTTATAGCAATACAAGCCTACCTCAAGAAATAAGAAAAATCTCAAATAAACAATCTAAGGTTACATCTAAAGGAACTAGAGAAAGAACAAACAAAACCCAAAGTTAGCAGAAAGAAGAAAATCATAAAGATCAGAGTAGAAATAAATGACACTCTTTGACATAAATCACAGCAAGATTCTTTTGATCCACCTGCTAGAGTAAAGGAAATAAAAACAAAAATAAAGAAATGGGACCTGATGAATCTTAAAACCTTTTGCAAAGCAAAGGAAACTACAAAGTAGATGAAAAGATAACCCTCAAAATGGGAGAAAATATTTGCAAACGAATCAACGGAGAAAGGATTAATCTCCAAAATATATAAACAGCTCATTCAGCTGAATATTAAAAAAAAAAAAAACCCAGTACAAAATTGGGCAGAAGACCTAAATAGACATTTCTCCAAAGAAGACATACAGATGGCCAAGAAGCACATGAAAAGCTGCTTAACATCACTAATTATTAGAGAAATGCAAATCAAAACTACAATGAGGTATCACCTCACACCAGTCAGAATGGGCATCATCAGAAAATCTACAAACAACAAACGCTGGAGAGGGTGTGGAGAAAAGGGGACCCTCTCGCACTGCTGGTGGGAATGTAAATTGATACAGCCACTATGGAGAACAGTATTGAGGTTCCTTAGAAAACTAAAAATAGAATTACCATATGACCCAGCAATCCCACTACTGGGCATATACCCAGAGAAAACCATAATTCCAAAAGACACACGCACCCCGATGTTCATTGCAGCACTGTTTACAATAGCCAGGACATGGAAGCAACCTAAATGCCCATCGACAGAGGAATGGATAAAGAAGATGTGGTACATATATACAATGGAATATTACTCAGCCATAAAAAGGAACGAAATTGGGTCATTTGTAGAGATGTGGATGAATCTAGAGACTGTCATACAGAGTGAAGTATGTCAGAAAGAGAAAAACAAATATCATATATTAACACATATATGTGGAATGTAGAAAAATGGTATGGATGAGCCGGTTTGCAGGGCATAAGTTGAGACACAGATGTACAGAACAAATGTATGGACACCAAGGGGGGAAAGCGGCAGGGGGGTGGTGGTGGTGTCATGAATTGGGAAATTGGGATTGACATATATACACTAATATGTATAAAATGGATAAATAATAAGAACCTGTTGTATAAAAAAATAAAATAAATAAAATTTAAAAATTTTTTTAAAAAAAAGAAAGAAAGAAAGCAAATTCTGAAAAATAAAAAACAAAAACAGGGAAAGGGGAGCCTGTACTTTGCTGCCTGGGATGCCGCCGGTGATGCAATCATTGTCTCCTGACAAAGTTGGTGTTTTAAGGAAGACTGTACGGTCAGTCATGGAAGCCAACCAGTGGCAGACCAGATGTGTTGGAGAAGCAACACCCAGTCTATTAAAAGTTATCCTCTGCAGAAAGAAGGTCAACTTTAACTCCCCTAAAGCAGGGTTTCTCCATGTCGGCATTGTTAACATTTGGGTTGGATCATTCTTTGCCATCCTGTACCTGACAAAGGTGTGGCAGCATCTCTGGCCTCCACATGCCAGATGCCAGTAGCACCTCTTCCCTAATTGTGACAATGAACAATGTCTCCAGGCAGCGTCCCCGTAGACCAGGAGACTTGTAGGATCTAGAATCCTGTGGTCTTTTTCAGCCTGGGTGGTTCGTTTAGTTGCTTTTGTGGTGGACAAGTGTTCATCTTTGCTGAATTGACTTCCCCTTGAGGGAAGTGATGTGGGCCCTTAGTTCCCCGTAAACATCTTTCCCTGCCCTCCCTACAGTCAGTGGTGATGGTTGCTGAAGAAACCTTGTGTCACAGGCCATGTCCCTCCGATGCTCCAAGAGAGGGAAACATCTCCAGCCTCCCTCCAGCACCAAAAGGTTTCTGCTGGGCTTACACATTTGGACACCCATCATGGTCAGCTCTGCCAAATGTATTCAGCTATACTGAGACCCCATATTTATGTCCTTGGCTTCAGTTCAAAGGCAAGGGCTATACACACTAGCAAATGGACTCTAAAATCCTAATTTCCCTCTCTCACTGGTGAGAAATTTGAATTTATTTTGATGGCATCCAGGCTGTTGATTTGTTTATATCAGTTAAATGACCAAAGTGGTATTGTTTTTTCTGCTTGTTAAAGACAGTTATGTATCCCATTCATCAATGTGTCTCAGGGCATTAAGCCCCTCACAGACTGAGGAGAGGTTCTCCCTGGGGAGTCCTTGGTCACCACAGCCATCTGCAGGCTCACAGCCTCAGAAGCCAACAGAGGCTCCCAGGGTGAGAGAGGAGCAAAGGCAAAGGCACCGCTCCGAAAGGAGACGGAATGGAAGCGCATCTGTCCCCACTGTGCTGGATGAGGCAACACGTAAATCACCTGTGGGTCCTGCAGTGGGCACAGGGTGTGGGTGGGGGAGGGGTGCCACCTACACTCCGGAGCTAATTAGGGGGGAAGGATGCTCATTCGAATTTGAAAGGAATCCTCTACCCCCTGCTTCCAATCGTTGACACATCTGCATCCTTGAATGTGTTTTCCTTCTCAGAAAAGATGGCTGAGACCTCATTTCGCCAACTCTGCAGACCTTCAGCTGGGGTCCTGAGGTGCAGGTCAGCTCTTTTGTGTTGCCTAATCCCTGGGACCCCAGCTCCCTGCCCCCTTCTCTCCTGTCTTCCTGAGGCTGGATGTTGGCCTTGGCAATGGATGTACCTAAAGAGGGGCCAGGAAACTTAGCAGCTGGTGAACTGTGCTGCAGAGATGTTTCTGGAGGTCTGTGAGGCCATGGCTGGAGGTGGGCAGATGGGGTGAGGTACTGGGTTCAGCTCGGCCCCACACCCTGGGCTAGGGGTCCTGCACAAGCCAGGCGAGCTCCTGGTATCTTGGGACAGCTGATGGTGTATAGGACTTTGGCAGTGTGTTCAAGGGATCCCCAACACTGAGACCACAGCAGGTGTGTGGACAGGGGCTGTCCGAAGAGGAACGCTCTGGGCTGATAGTGTGATTTCCTGAAAAAAGAAGACGGCCTTAATTAAGGTCCCTGCTTTCTCAGACTCAACCAGAGAGCCTGCAGCCCTGGGAGCAGGGAAACCTCTGCCGCTGAGGCAAGGGCATCCTCTTTTAATCCACATCAGTGGAGCAAGACCCATGCCCACCACCAGAGCAGAATTCAGCCTGCATCCCCTGAAGGTGAGGACAGGCTTTTCAACCTGGGCGCTGTGGACATCTGGGTCTGACCGTTGCTTTGGGGACCATCCAGTGTGTTGTAAGATGCTTGGCAACATCCTAGCTTCTACCCACCAGAGTCCAGGACCAACCCCTCTGCAGCGTGACACCAAAAATGTCTCCAGACATGGCCAGATGTTCCCTGGGGGGTGGGGGGAGGTAAGACTGCCCCTGATGAAGAACCGCTGGGTTGGTGGCAGGGTCCGTACTCACATATCATTAGCCTGATCTGAGCCCGTCTTCTGTCCCTGTAAACTACGCGTGCTCTGTGTGTCCCCTGGCTCAAGGATGGGGGCCCTTCCTTGGCACAGATAGGCACAAATATAAGCTTTGTGCCTCTTTTCCTCTCGGGGGCACTTTCCTCTGCAGGAAATCTCTGCAGGTGTGAGCTGGACTCAGACCGTCCACAAAAGCACAATGGGGAACCCCCAGCCTGATTTTGGGGGCAATTGTGGTCTCGGGTACAGTGTTGTGGGACTGTCCCCATTGGCACAGACTCGGCTACAAGCAGCCCGGGACCCACACCTGGAGACCCGGAAATGTTTTCTTTGTGGTTGAACTGGGAAAGAATTGGTTTGGAAATAATGAATATACAGGGAGGGAATCTTAGAATATGTGAACCATGACATAGACATGAATACCCATATTCTTAGAGTAAGTTTCATATAATACTGTTAAAAAATAAAGAAATAAACAAATAGCATTTAGAAAAAGTCATTTTGAGGTCACGGCCTGAACTAATGGTGATTCTTTTGTCTCTTTTTTTTCATATTATGTTTTTTTTAATAGCAACATCAGAGTACTAAATGTACAAAGCAAAGTTGATATAGGTGCCGCATCGACAGTATTTTCCAAAGTACATAGTTCTGAAATACAGAAACAACTTAAAAAAATCTGGAATAAAAGTTCACCTGTATGGAAATCACACCCAGCCCCCAACCCCCACCCCAATATATCATGTAATTTCTGTTTATTAACATAATTATGAGATGCATTTAAAGAAAAACACAACAATAAGCTACAATAACTTGTTTCAGGAAGATGATATATAAATATGTCTATAAGGACAGCTGAGGCATAGATATATATGTATAACACTTAGAGAGAGAGGCTTCTGTTTTTCTGTGGAAAAATAACAAGTGATCCATGTAAAAGTATAAATAAACAGTAAACAGTTTATTGTATCAGAAAATAATTTAGGAAAATCAAAATAAACCCAGTGTTTCTATACATGAGTGGGAGGAGGGGAGAAAAATAAAGTTCTAAAACATTCAACTTAACAGCTGTGAAAATGAGCCAGGGTGGCCATCACCATTGACCTTCTTGTCCTGTGGTTCAAGTTCATGGTTTGTGAGTTTCCTAGTTCCACGGGTGAGCTGGGGAAGAAGAGGGAGAAATGGGTCCACGTTTAAATGTATGTACTTAGACCTGGTGAATTCAAGTGTGGTTCAATTACACGAGGGGTATCGCAAAGAACATGAAGCCTTCTGGTTCTCAGGTCTTTGACCCTCAGATAGATGCCCCATGTGAAGAACCCAGCCAAGAGTTTGGATGTTTCTCTGAGTATTCTGTGTATACCCCCCCAAACACCCAGATGTGCCCAGGGATCCATGCTTGATGATGGATGTGAAAACAAAACATCCAAATGGTTGACTGCATTTTCCACTTAGTCATAGAGGCACGTGATCAGCAAAGACTTGAGTCCATGACAAGTTAAACCGGCAAAGATGTGCTCAAATGCGAATGGGACTAACTTTTTCAAAAACGTACATTGGAGCCAGCTAGGCCAACCGTGCTTACCATGGACAGATCTCTGCGACTTGCTGTCTCTCGCTCAGCCCTTCATGAACAGGTTCCACTGAATTAGACAGTAACTGAAGGGCTTCCGGTGTTTCCCTTCTGTTTGGTTATTGATATTTTCTAAATGTTTTCAGTTAACATTTATTCCTTTTGAAAAAAATATAAAAGGCTTTGGAAAGATAATCAATGTGTAGTCTCACATTTCCTCCAATGTCCAGTTTAATGCGTTCTGGGTCTAAGTCATGTTCAAGGGTTTAACTCATGTTCAACAGTGCATGTATAGAGAGACAGAACATCAGTTAATCTCTTGTCGATCCATGTATCAATTACGAGTTAAGTACACTTAACAAAGTCATTCAAGGTCAGGTGAGGCTTGGCTGTTGTTCTGCTTTTCCTTTAAATAATTTTAGCTAAAGGTTAAGTGTGTTCTGGGCTCCATCGCCCACCATCTTTTTTCTCCAAGGGAGGCAAGAGGAAGAAAGGATTACAATGGGTTTGCCCAAAAACAGCAGAAAAAAAAAAAACCACAACACTCTCTAGTTTTTAAGAAACCAATTATCCAGAACCCAAAACTGATTACAATATTTTCCCGAAATCTCAACGTTTCATTCCCACACTTTGCAAGTTCCCACATCTCCTCTCCCCGCTACTGGAGAACATCTCAGGGAGCAGCAAATGCCATGGACAGTGCTCATCTTCCCACCAAGCAGAACACGTATGCATCTCTGAAACCTTTGCTGAACCCCAAGCCATTCCATGTCATCTTGTGCTGGGAATTCATCAAAGGATCAAATTTATGGTCTGTCGACTGAGAACCGATTTCGTTCAAGTCCTTTCACCCTTCTGGCTTCAGAGGAAGCAACCCAAATGCACATGAAAAGCAAAAGAACAAAAGTAATGAAACAAAATGTGTTTTCTGTAGGTCATGACAGTTCAACTCAAGGCGTATGTGGCCACAGGTGGGCTCTGTAAAGCCTGCTGTCTTTTCAAAACCAGCCACCCATCCCTGTCTTTAAGGCCCTTGACTGGCAGTTGTGCTTGTATGTGGAAATGGCACAATACTTAACAGTGCCTTAGAAATCTCTCCTTTCCAGAACTTTCATGTCAGTTCATGTCTACTTGCTGTAAGTTCATCATGAAAAAAATACTCACGTTGCCTTGTAGACCTTAAGTTGTAGGCAGTCACAACAACACTTGATGTTAGAAATCCATAAGCCTAAGGGAGAGATAATACAGAGTGGAGTCCAGCCTAAAATAGCCTTTGGAGGCAGAGGGAGAGAGTTATTTCTGGTGGTAGCCACTGCCACACGAAACCTTGTCAAGAACAGTGCTATTGGTTCACTGCTCTACTGCTATGTGGATTCCAGCAACCTAAAACTTCAGAAAAACCCCTCTCTCCTACTCCAATTAATCCCCCAAAGGCTGGAAATTGGGTTTGGGGTGTCACAATGGCTTTGAAGGTGTCCCTTTTGGCTTGGGACAATGGTGGTTGTTCTTGTAGTTTCCTGCGTGGTGACTTGAAACAATTGTATCGGGGGTCCTCAGAGTGTTCCCCATCCCAGACTTTTAGTGGCAACAAGTCTTCATGGTACATGATGATGCCCAAAACTAGAACTTAAGATTCATTTCTCCCATGAAAAATGTTCTCCCCACTTCTCCGGAAGCAATAACTTGCCACAGTCAGTAAGACTGGCGTGAACTGCCAGTTCACCAATTCCAAAGCTACAAACATCAACACTGAAGAATCTACTGCAGAATTTCAAAAGTCCGACAGAACCCCACCAGTGTGGACAGTCCACATACGAATGAAGCTTCTGGGGAGTTATTTGGTGTTGCAAATATTTGGGTGTTGATAAGAATCCAGGTCTCCAGGGGATTTTATTTTTAAGACAGAGACCACCTAGGAAAGAATAATTAACTTTATGAAGAAGGGTTTCCTACAATCTGACCTTCTCTGCGTCCATTCCATGACTCAGCAGATATTTTACTTTGAGATTCAAGATAGGAAAAGAGTTAATTCAGCCCCAGGGGATGTCTTAGCAACCCTCTCGGCTTATTCTTTTAACCCATTCAATTTATGCGCTCCATGGTACATGTGTGTTCTGATTCCTACCTACATGGAAGAGATAACAGGGCCATTTACAGGTTCACTGACCCTTCCCCCACTACTCACTAGCTATTTACACTCCCCCCACCCTAAGTGCTTATAAAGCTTTGTGTCCCTGATGGCAGGGCTGGCCCAGTTTATACCCCCCTCTTAAGCTGAGGCTGTTCCATATAAGACTTAGATTTATGGATTCATTCAAAATTACTCTCTTGATTCTACACCCAGTAAGTCTTGGAGCATTTAACAGGGAAACCATCAAGTGGGAAATGCAGTGGGGCTCCTGGAAGGATTGATGTTAGCATTCCAGCTCCAACACAGACACATATTATAACCCAGATGACCATTCTCTTCAGTTGCCTTTACAGTTGGGTGTGGGTCATGCGTTTACAAGTGCGAAGTGTGCACCTGTCGCTGTCCTGATGTCTGGGAATGCATGGAGAGAAGGCCCTCGCCCCCAACCCCGCTCTGTCCATGTACTACTGCCTTCAAGAGCCCACACAAGCATCTCACCTGCCTTCTCCTTGCCCTTTTATATTCTTGGCCCCGTTGTGTGCACAGCTTTCTCATCGGTGCAGACTAGATGTTGAACCTACTCAACTACAGTGAAGCAGAGTGGAAGGGGGTACGTGTAAGCCCACCCCCTACCCTGGGAGGCTGGCTGCTCTGGCGGGGCTGCTTCCCTGACAAAGTGCAAATGTTACAGCTGCCCCTTTGGCATAAAGAGAGACTGGCCCATAGTTAAATTTCTTACTTGCATGCTCACATGATGACCGATTTGAACTCTGGAGTTTAGCTATAGTAGGCTTGCTGGCTGGTATCTTTCTAGAATCATTTGTGGTCCAAAGAAGCTCAATCTTTCTGTTTGTTTAGTGGGTGGGGTGATCTAAAAATATTGCTTCTCTCTCTACACCTCTGTTTAGCCCACTCTTTACATTCAAATGCAAACTCGAAACCCAGAAATGCAAAACTGCCCAACCATGCCTTACAGTTTTTGGAATGAAGGGCTGGAAGCATATTTCAAAATGGCAATCAATCATTTAAGACCTGGAAGGAAGCCCCAGTAATAACGCTGAGTGTAACTAACACGGAGATCTTGGCTCAGAGTAGGCGAAAAAGCACAAGTTGGGAAGAATAATCAAAGATTCTCAGATGGTGAGAGTTTGGCTCATTTATGTAGGCTGTGCTATTTACATCGGAAAACAAACAAACTATCAAAAAACAGTACGGCATAGGAAATTGACAAACTGCACCGAAGTAACCACTCCAAAATTACATGAATCATAGCGTGTTTTGGAATAAAAGCAGATGTTGTTTAGAAGTATGTTACTGAATACGTTCTGTATTGAGGTTGAACTTTGGAAAAGGCAGCTGCCTTCTCTAATGAGGAGGGGTGGCTCTCCCTGGGGCCCCTGGTGTCCAGTGCACCTCCTCTTTGTCCTTGAATTCCTTTGTCCTCCTTGAGACCTGGTTGACCTAATGGTGACTTGACAACCTAGGGATGGGGAGGGGACCTGGGAGAGAGGGGGATAGCCATCCAGGAAGAGACCAAGTTCATCACCTGGGCGACATACCTCATCCTGGTCCCATCTCTCTGTTTCCCCTGCCGTGTCACTCCTTGCTAGAATGACTGAGGGGTGGAAGAGCTTGTCATGACTAGGACACCTTATTCCTCGGCACTGCATTTTTATCCAGGAAATAAGAGTAAGGCGTTCTTGCTCCCTCAATCTCAGACCGACCTTCAGGAAGCAAGTGATGATTTCCCAGTTGGAAATGATGGCCAGATGAAGAAACCCAGACAACTCCCATTTCTTTCTTTCTTTCCTGTCATTCTGCTCTGTTGCCTTCCTATCACGCATCGTTCTATCGAAATTATTGTTTGCTCTGTGTCAATTGTCTTCCTCTATCTGGCACAGAAAGTAAAACCCACAGGGGCAGGACCATGTCCATCTTGCTCCTCACTGATCACCAACATAGCAGAAGATCAACAAGTCTTTGTTGAATAAGCAGATGGATGGATTTTCAGCTAATTGCAGGAGCCACAAAGAGATGTTTCTCTCCTAAGTGCATATATGAGTAGTGCCTTCTTAAAGAACCCCCATGCTGCAGCAAGAATGACAGCTGAATCTCAACAGAACTCAGTATCTTTTCCCATCCTAACTTGTGCAATAGACCCTTGGAAGAGCCAGGGAAAGAGAGCCCAGTGGAATGTCGAGACTCACTTAGGCTGAGATTTCCCTGATGAAAGAGTGTCAAAATGTAGACAAAGAAAAAGTGTGTACGCGTGCCATTTTGAAATGAAAGGTATGAGAAGATCCAGCCTGACCATAAAAGAGCTGCTGGTCCCAGCCCTGAACCTCAGCCCTGGTTCCTCTTATTATCTTCCAAGATAAGCATCTTGAGCTACTGATCATGCTGAACCATCTGGGAGAAGAAGCGAAAGCGATGGAATATCTCTATGGGCAATAGAGTCAAATGGAGACCACACGGGGCAAAAGGGTCTATTTTCTATTGTGTCCATTTCATGAGCTAACACATGGGAGTGGACATCCACACACAGAATTCCTGAAGGCCAAAACCTGTAAGGAAAGTTCTGATTGATGTTGAAACGTGGCCGAGAAAGAGTAACAAACTTGTCCGAAGTACGAATGTTTGAAGAGGGCAAGGTCCCTGCAGTAATTACTGAATTCCTGGTGGTCAAATTCAGAGAGGTGGCGGGATCTGCTGAGGACTGTAGGCTTCTAAGTTTAAAATGTCCCGTGGAGGACTGAGATCAATGTCTGGGAGTTGAAGGCAACCCGAGAAGGCCACCCGCACTCAGGACTGGGAAGGACTGGAAACACTTCGGAGAAAACACGGCTTCCTAAGTGGCCTCTCCTTGGACACTGCTGGACTCTGAGTCCGGTAGGAAAAGGTCAGGAGGCTTTCCTGATCTTGCCTGGAGCATCTTCCCCATGGCACTCAGAACTTGTAAATGAAAGGAATTACACTCGTTATTTCAACCAGATAAAAATGGCGTCAAGTACACACAGAAGTGATTAAGCCTAGAAATAGACTTGACCACACAGCAGAGAGTTCCTGAAAGCCAAGCCCTGTTGTTTTAAAAGTTTTAAGAGTCGATAGGTAGGCAAGGGACAGAGGTGATGTGCTGCCCAGGGGCTGATGATTGTGGGGTTTCAGACTCCCTGAGGGGATAAGATGGAGGTGGACACGTCTTTGGGGACCTCACCAAACAATATGGTGAGTACCTTCCTTTGAATACCTTTCTTGAAGAAGAAGAAAAAAAAAAGCTAAAGCAAATGTAAGAACTGGGGCCCTGGGGCCTAAGAAGTTACAGCTCTGAGGTTGATCACAGAGGGATCGCTGATGGACTCTGAAACCCAAGGAGCCTAGAAGAGGGAACACTGACTGACCCAGGAAATCACCCCAGGGCTGAGGAAGGGTGGCCGGGTCAAACTCATCAGACACAGATACATGCAATGCTTGGACACGTGTACACGGGGCCTGATTCAGGAAAAATACCACATTGTATTGTTTCATAGACTTGACTGTGGGTGGAGCTGAGTTTTGTAAGCCCGCTCACTTTCATTTGTTATCTCTTTGTATAGAGATCATGTTTCCAGGTAACCATTAAAAAAATAAAATAAAACATCTCTACACACACTTCCTCAATCATCATGAAATCGTAGCTTTCCCCAAAGTGGATTTGTCTTGACAGATGTTAGACTTCCCGGTGGGGAACTGCAAGTGTGGCTTGTCTGGTGGCTGTATGTGTGTCCCCCAGCCCTGCCCTGGGCGCGAGCCAAGGGGCGTGTGTGTGTGTGTGCGCGTGTGTTGGGGGCGGGAGGGGTCGTTATTCTCAGGTTCCTTGCAAAGCTCGGTACCACCTGGTGCTCAGGCATCCCGAGGGCAGCCTGAGGTCCGGGGAAAGGGCCGAGCTGCAGTCAGAGGCGACGCAGTAGTCGCTGAGCTGCATCCCTGCAGGAATCCCAGGCTCTGCTGTCAGTGGTAGAACAGGCCCCTCAGCCACCACCTTCGTCTCAGAGCATCTGACACAGAGCGGCAGGTCCCTCGGCCCTGAAGGATGCTGACAGCCCTCAGCTGGCGCTCACACCAGGCTGTGCTCGCCTGAGTCAGGAAGGCCCCAGAGCCGCCCTCCGGTGGGAGAGTGACCCGAGGATAATGAGATGTGTGAGCTGGATGCCGGGTAGAGAGTGGAGCGCAGGCCGTGCTGTGAGTCTAGAGCCTGGAGGCGATGGATGTCAGGGGTGGATGTTTGCTGCGTCCTGTTCAGGCTTTGCGGGGACATGGGAAGTGACAAAACGAAAACCAAAAATCCTACTTTGGGAGCAGCTATCACCAATACCGATCTTAGTGGGTGTGACAAAAATGAGGTTTTCCCTCCACTGGCATCATTTTACTGTCCCATATTTCAAAAGGTACCAAAGCCAACTTTTCAAGGTGTTGCAGAGGGAGCCTGGTGGAAGAATCAGGTCACCGGCCTGACCAATAAGTGGGAGGGCGGTGGGGGGAGTTAGTTCCCTGCCTGCCAACCTGGTCTGTGGCATTGCAAGCCCTACTGGTGAAATGACTCATACGAGACAGGCCATGTGTCCCGAATCTGGGGTCCCCAGAAGGAGGACACGCCCTCTGCCTAACTGGGAAGCACGAAGCCCAGATAGACACCCCCATCCCTTACAGTGCCCCCCACTAACCACACGATGGGGCATCGGGGTGCCTTTGTAAGGTGAGGGCTGGCAGGGAGTATTTTCAGCGAAGTGTGTGGCTGGGATCCTCTGTAAGGAGACTCCTGTCTGGGCCCCTGTTTCCACTGGGAGGCTCCACAGTAGAATCCTTGATGGCAGAGCACACAGGTTGACCAAGGGAGCCGACAAGAGACAGCATCTTTGCCACCATCTGCACCAAAATTTAAAGTCACTTGTGGGCTCAGGAAAGAGCGGGCAACCTCTGAGTGCCAGCATGTGGGAAAGAAATGCAGAGCACACCGATCCGGGGCTCCAGCGCTCCTTGCCAAACGAACGGGGAGCTCACATATTTCTGAGTCCTGCTCTGACATATGCACACACATTACAAGGATGTATTCCTTTAATTTTTGCAACTGGAAAATTTCTTTAATTCGGTCTATGCCTGTATAACACAAAGATGGCCAAGGATCCACCAGCCCCCACCAATCTGATCCTCAGGCCCATCTGTAGGCGGCTGGCCACACACATGTGCACATGGCTATTAGGTAGCTTCTTCAAACAATTCAATGAAAAAAGATCGTATTTATGTGTCTATAGATTACGTATATGTATGGATGTATATAAAACCACGGCATTCTTCACTCTGGCCCAAGATAATAAATCACACATCGCGCCACTCACCAAACGCCTAGCAAACGCAGGACATGCCATTCAAGGGCCAGTTGGCGTGCATCAAGGCCACCTGGCATGGATGGCAGTGGGACACCAGGTCACCAGGAAGAAGACGCTCGCTCGCGGAACTGCATTTCCGATATATGCATATATATGTGCGTACGTGTGTGTGTATGCACATGTATGCCTGTGTGTGTTTGCAAAGTAGAAAACACCAGTTCATTCTGTTCATACTAAGCACGTTAAAGAAATCAGATTTTGTAACCGAGAACACGTTTTTTCTTTAAAAAGGAACATTGAAGGTCTTCAAAAATTGCTACAGTACAAAAGAGGGGTGTGTGTGTATGTGTTTGTGTGTGTGTGTGTGTGTGTCCTTATGTATTTATATATGTACAT
>NW_020174791.1:1018469-1069325 GCF_003031525.2 Neophocaena asiaeorientalis asiaeorientalis
ATTAACCAGAAATAGCAACTCTATCGGAAGAGATGCCCACTCCTGTTTTCTGTAAGATTTCTCCTCGTGGTTTGCTTGGCTTCGGCTTTGTCACCAAGTCTCTCGGGTCAGTACATGGCACATAATGGTATTATTGGCACAGGTTCAAAATCGCAGTACAAATCCCAGCTTCCGGTGTGTCCTCCTGCCCTTTCTCTGTCTCCAGCTCTTTCTCTTGGACCATCTTCTTTCTGTTCCCCAAAGAAGCTCTCGGAGAAGGCAGTTCCCCATAGGCGTCGGCATTTTTATAAAAATATATTTGGCCTATAGCGTCCTGCTCTGTGAGTTCCCCACCGGCAAACAGAAGTGGTAGGTGTGGGGACACTCCCCTTAGATAGTTTAGTTTTAGGTTTTGTGTTTTTTTGTAATTTGTAATTTTTTTTTTTTTTTTACAGGTTCACCAACGGAATCCTGCATGGAAAGAAAACAAGGAGAGATTAAATGGCAGCGAGCTGAGGGCAGGAGGTGTCTACGCAACTCCTCTGAGCCTCCGTCACCGAGACCCAGGTGCACAGCTCCCTGGCTAATGACACCCAAGTGTCCTGGGGATGCCAAGGCTGTCTCACTGGACCTGGTCACCAGGGGCTGGTACACATGCTAGGAATCCCGGGGGGCGGGGGAACCTCGTGTTAACTACGGTAACTGATGGAGTGGTCCTCCTGCCTGCGTGGGAGGGGGGTCTGGGCTTCACAAGAGGGTGCTGGGCCCACCCCCAGCATTAACTTACAAGGGGTGTGGCACCCCAGGCCTGCAGGTGACTGAATGCATCCAGCATCCTGCTTGCTCCCTTTCAGCTCCCACCACCACAGGCAGAGGAACCGCCAGCTCTACAGAGGGGCTATGGGAAGCAGTGGAGTCCATTTCAATCCACTGCTCAGCTGGACGCTCGCTGAGGCTGGGACTCAGGAGAGGCTAATGGATTGCGTCAGAAAAACCACCTCCCGGATCTCCCCAAGAGGTGATCTTGCTGGAGACAGAAAGAACGTGAACCACCGTGCTTGCAGGCCAGGTCAGAGGGCTGCAAAGAAGCCGGTGGCTCTTGCCCAGCCTGGGGTGCCACCTCGCAAAGTGGGGACGCCAGAGTCACCCTACCTCAGTGACAGACCCCGAAGTCAGCATCCCCCAGGGACTCAGAGAACTACAGCCATCCCAGGCACGGCCAGGTGAGTCGGGACGCCCCACAGCTCAGGCCGGAGGGGCTTTGGCTCAAAGCTGCAGCTCCATTATGAGGATGGGGCCATGCCTCTCTCTGCTGTCACTCAGAGCCCTAACCTGCACCCACACTGCAGGAAATGCAGACCCTCAAATGGTATAAAGAAGAAGGTCATGGCACCCTTCTTTGAAAGAGACTAGGGGGTAGGGTTCTTTCTCCTGAATCAAATAAGCCCCCTGGATGATCCTCGACAGGACAGAGGGCTGAAGGGCATCCAGGTGGGGGGACACACCTGCAGCCCGCAGGAGAGCATCTGGTCAGCACTGACTCCGTCATCTTCTCCAAGGGCATTGGCATGCCAAAGTCTATTCCACGTGGGGAGGGGGTGGCGGTGCCCATTCCCTCTTCAGGACCCCTCCCAGTCTGGACGAGGAAGGCAGGGCCCCTGCTCATCACCTTGCCTTGCCTTTTACCTCTAAATGACACCTGTTTGGGCAACTCCAGGAGGCCAACATGGGGCATCTACTCATCTCCTGTGGGATGGCCTGCCCTGCTGTGAGCAGGGGTGTCATCGCGTGTGATGAAACGGACATCCCGTCAGATGTGTGCTGGACCACTCTCGGCAGCATTATTCCAGCTGTGCCCTGGCCCCTCCCGCCTCCTCCGCTTTCTAGGATTTGGGGGTGGGAGGTGGTTAAAACAGAGAGGAATGTTCCTCTTGTATGTCTATCTGTTTTCTAATCTTTTTTTTTTTGCGGTACGCGGGCCTTCCACTGCTGTGGCCTCTGCCATTGTGGAGCACAGGCTCTGGACGCGCAGGCCCAGCGGCCATGGCTCACTGGCCCAGCTGCTCCGCGGCATGTGGGATCTTCCCAGACCGGGGCACGAACCCGTGTCCCCTGCATCGGCAGACGGACTCTCAACCACTGCGCCACCAGGGAAGCCCCTTTCTAATCTTTTGAAAGTTAAAAAAATGTGGAGACAAATCCTATGTGATCCCCCCTTATATGTGGTCCCTAGAGTCGTCATGGAGATGAAGAGTGGAATGCTGGGTGTTAGGGGCTGGAGGAGTTAGTGTTTAAGGGAGACAGAAAATCAGTTTGGGAAAATGAAGAGTTCTGGAGATGGATGGTGGTGATGGCTGTGCAAAGCAATTGTGAATGTACTTAATGCCAGAGAATTGTCCTGTTAAAAACAGTTAAAATGATCAATTTTCTGTTCTGTATATTTTACTACAATTTTAAAATTTTTAAAAATACATTGAAAAAATATGGGGACACTAAAAGCTGGGCCTAGTGACCATTTGCCCAGTGCTGGGACAGTCTCCGGCTTGAGCTGCTGCCCGCTGTCCCAGCAGCAGGTCACCGCGCCCTCTCCACCCTCAAGCGGGTCCAGGGTGGGGCTGTGAGCCACAGGGCCTCCTCCCCTAAGAAGGAAGGTTTCCTTGAGAACTGTAGCCTGGGGCTGCTCTCCTGTCCTTTCTTGTGACCTTAACCAGACAGATCAAGGGAGGTGCCGCTTCTGCTCCTTCCCTGGGGCTAGTGTCTCCTAGGGGTTTTTCCAAACAGATATTATCTGCCACTTAAAAGTCTTCAGTGCTTCTACAGTGTCTCCTCAGATTCTTCAGGATGAGGTCCCGCCCCCTCTTCCCCCATCCCTCCCTCTCCCTCTCCCTCTCCCCCTTCCAGGTGGCACCCTGGCCTCAAATCGCAAATCTCCCCCCAAGTTTCTGCTGACGGTCACCTCCCTGGGGAGGCCTTTGTGGATACCCTCTCCTTTCCTATACATGTTCTCTGTTTCATTTCTGTTAGAGCATCGGTTCTATGGCTCCTCAGGCACAGGACGACCTGCACTGGTTTGTATCTGAGCATATATATGTCACATATCACCCAAGTGTCACAGGGTGCCTGCCAGGTCCACCTAGGTTTGCCCAGGTGCCAGCTTGGAGCCTGGCCTGGGGAGAAAAATCAACACCGGATGAAACTCAGAGAAGAGGCATCTCTGTGAAAGGAGCTTTGTCCTCATCCCCTTATCTGCCTGGAATGACCTTCACATGTTGCCTGTCTGGGAGGATGGATGGAGGGGCTCCTGGGCCACATGGGGGCCAAGCCTCTTCCAAACCTTCCAGCATCTGCTTCTATCTGGCATCTCAGGATGAAAAAAAAGGAGAGAGAGAGAGAGAGAGAGAGAGGGAGCGATGGCTCCAACTCTGCGCCTTGAGTTGCCATTGGAACAGCAGTGCTGGCTTCCTGCAGAGGTGACTGTCCCCTGCAAGAAGAAGGAGGGGTCTGAGGCTACCTGGCCATCTTCCAGGCCTGCCCTACATTCCAGCTGAAACCCTGCTGCTTACACTCAGCTCGTGGGGGAGGGCTCGGGTTTTTCTGCTCCAAAGGCTCAGAGCAAGAGCCTCTCAGCCTGGCAATAACCCTGGCAGGGGCGGGAGGGGGAGGTGCGTCCTGCTTGGAGAAGGGCACCGGCGAGGTTGTGTACCCGGCGAGGGTGTGCAGGCAAGACTCTGGGCCAGAAAGCAAAGCTGTGGCTGCTGAGAGATCTGAGCGATCGGATCCGGGATGAATTCTGACTTGGGAGAAACCAGTGCCCTCTGCTGCCCAGAAGGGGATGCTCGGCTCCTGGGCACCCCGGGCTGCGAACCACACAGGGGGTCCTGGGCTTAAAGATCAGCATCTGCTTTTGCAGAACAAAGAGAACAGGCAGAAGGCAGCAAGGCCTCCTGGAGCGTGGAGCCTCTAGTCAGTTTCTCCACTTCCCGAAAAAAGCTCCTTCCCCACCGGTTTCCTTGGTGCTGGTTCTCAGCTTGGGGAGAGAATGGTTTCCAGGAGGGTCCGGATGTTGCTTTGAAGAAAACGTTCCTTTGATTTACAGAAGCTGGATATTCCGTTAATGTATTTTTTAGAACAAAGTGGGAAGGCTCAGGTGCGTTTCTTGTTTTTTTTTTTGTTTTATTAGTTATATCTTTGGCGTGTTTTTGAAAATAATAATAACACATGATTTATTTCTCACTTGCTTCAGATGCAAGAGCTTTTATGACTTGTCAGGCTGGGTTCGGAATGAAGTGGCCTTGGCAGACAGAAAGATCTGAACACTGATGAGGTTTTCTGAAGTTTACTCGCTACGTGAAAAATGACAGGAAATTAGCCCAAGAGCCAATGAAAGGTGTGTGTCCAAGGTCCCTTTCCTCGGAGCAGGAAAGGCCACCTCATTTTGTCTCGTCCAGAGCATTCCATCAGGCTCCACCACGGAGGGGGTTTGAGGCAAGAGTTTGCCGGAATCTCTCGTAGAGGTTGAATCTAGGCAAACAGGCTTAACTTCTGCCCAGGCTGGGTCACCTGTGTGCACAAACCCGAGCACTGGGCAGGGCTCAGGTCCCAGCTGTACGTGTGGGTTAGCGTGTGCGTGCAAGACGCGGCGGCAACAAACTGCTGTAGCATCATTAAAAATGCATTTGGAGAGGCTTAACAGTTATGCAAGAGATAAATATCTCCGCTGGCTCTTAAACCTTAATTGAATGCTTTCGTATTAATTGCTATTTATTTAAGGGACAATAAGAACCCCAGTAAATCTGAACCGTCTTCCTGGCTCTTCACCACTCCATCTTCATGTCCACGCACTAATTGTAAGCATCAGGGATACTTTGAATCCAAATGCTTTCCTCCCAGTGTGTGATAAACCATCCGTCCGAGACACAGCGAAGGGATGTGGAAGCATTTATCAAGGACTAACAAGGCTGCTCGCGGGGTCTTCCTGGTCCGTGTCTGCGGGAGAAGACGGCTGGAGGAAGCTGTTGCCCCGAGTCTGCAGGCACGGTGTCTGAGCGTGGCCAAACTCCCAGTAAGTCCCGTCGCCTCTTCTCACCTCCCCAAACTGCCCACCTGAGATCCACGTGAGTGGGTTGAACTCTTCCGACACAGAGGTGCCCCCTCCTGTAGATGGGGGTGGTCCTGAAATAGCTCCTCGGGCGGAGCTGGGAAGTGGGGTCCAGACACTTTCCTGAGAACATGGTCCCCGGGGCCATCTAGGGTGGCACGTGGGGAGAGCCTACCCCACTCCTTCTGTGCCCCATGCTGCTGGAGAGAGAAACAGGCTAATGGGACAGGAAGGTCTTCTGGAGCAAAGACGTGAATAAAAGCACCTTTTCCCCCCCAGTTTGATTTTCTTTTAAAGCCAGGGAGGTGGCTCCATATTCCGATGTGAATGAGGAGGTCCTCGGCCCAGGCTTTTGGAGGCTCGGGGGCTGGCCTCCCACCTGCAATGTCCCTGCCCTGCAGAGTCAGGCTGAGTGTCCCCAGCAGGGATGCCAAGGCAGCTGGAAAGCCCACCCTCATCTCCCACAACCCAAGCCTCTTCCCACTTGGACCCAAGCCTCTTCCCACTTGGGGTCGGGCCGGGGACACAATGGGGCAGAGGCATCCACGGGGGATGGCAGTCAAGGCTCTCTGACCGGTGGTCAGAGCATGGCCCTGGAGCCAGGTGACCTGGGGTCACGTGGCCCTACCACTTACAACCTGACTGCCCTCACGCAAGTCACCTCCCCTCGCCGGGCCTCAGTTTCCTCTGTAAGATGCACTGCTGAGAAGACCGAATGAGTCTCTAGACATCAAGAGTGCTCCAGTGAGCTGCCATGTGAATGTCCCATTAGGGAACTGTCCCCACCCCGCCCCAGGTTGGTGCTACCTGGAGTGGAAGGCATGTCCACCTCCAGGGCCGCAGGCCTGCAGCTCTTGGAGGAAGAGAGCAGAGGTCTTTGATGCGCACAGCTGGCATCTCCCAGGTCAATGCCTTATGCGTTTATGCATTTTTGAAATCCCTACAGAGATGCTGGTGCCCACCTGGCCGCCCTGCAGAGGCGTCATCAGGCAGGCAGGAACTCCGCAGCTAACGGGCAGGCTCCCCATCGCTGGCCTGGTCAGAACTCCAAAGGGAGCTCACCCGTGGCCTTAATGAGGAATCATATCCAGGCAAAGTCACAAATTTCTGGTGGATGAGCCATGCCCAGGGCATCTGGCCCTTGAATGCTGGGAACAGACCTCCTCTTACCTGCCTCACCTGCACATCTCAGCAAAGGCCTTTGGGTGGGGAGGGTCACTTTCCCTTTTAATCTCATCATATTCCTTCATCCATCAGCTGAACATAGAGCTAAGTGGATCATTTTGGCTTTGGGACAGGAAGTGAGGGCTGGAGATTTGATTTGGAGCAAAGATGCAATTCACTAGGGCTGGGATTAGGAACTGATTGATTCACACCTGCTTCTCAAAGCAGCTGGGCCCCGGGACCCCAGCTAAGTGTTGCAAGCAGAGGCCTCTGAGGGTCCCATGTGCACCCCAAGAAGACACCACCCTTGCCCCAGGCCCTCCCCTGACTCTGACAATGGCATTTTCCGCTCAGTCCCCGTATCAGAAGATGAGCAAAAGTAAGGGAAAAAAATTTTTTAAATATCAATAAGCCTAGAAATTGGGTTCCCTGCTCCTGGCAGGAATCTGACGTCACACTTAGAAGGAATATCTGGGGGGAAAAAGATGCTCTGTGTGGATGAGCAGATGTCATCCTTTGAAAAACCTATAACATCAGAAGAGAAAACGATAAAAAACCAAAAACCCTGGTCGCCTCTATTGACTGTGCATCCAGAATGTGCAGTCACGGGGTGAGATGCTCTTCCCCCCAGCAGCTCGCGTGTTTGGGAGGTTCGGCACAGAAGAAAGCAATTTAACCTGAGCATCAAAGTCAATATCACTGAAAGCAAACCAAATGTTCCTATCCAGCAGAGCGTGGAAAACTCATCCTGTTTTGGTACCGGTCCCTGGCTTCAAATTAGTAGATGTCTCAACTCTTCACTTTCTTTCTTTACCATTGTCTTTCTTATCTCTTATACTTATATTTCAAAATTGTATTTTAATTCCACTCTGTGTTCTCCCACCTCTCCCCGCCATGTAAAGATGTGATGGAGGCATGACGTCTGTCCACTTGGCTGGGGCCCTGATCTCTTCTCATTGCGGGAAATGAGAGGTTTACTTGTAGCTTGTTTCCAGAACTGGTGTTCCCTGCCCTACAGGCCATCCTAGGGGATGGAACGGCACTGACGGAAATGGCCAGGGTGCCAAGCAGGGGGTTCCTGAGTCTGTTACTCCCTTCCTCCAGGACATGGGGCATTTCTAACGAGTGCAGCAGAGAGACCACAATCCCAACCCTCTGGTTTGCATCCAGAACGGTGATGCCCTTGGAATTTCACCTGTCATGTCCAGAAGGGCTCCCAGTTATCCCAGAGGCGAGATGGGGGTGGGAAAGGGGAGGCCAAGGGAAAACCAATCAAGGTCCAATAAAAGAGGTACGTACCATAAAACAGACACATGGCGTCTGCCCTGCCCCCAGGAGGTAAAAAAGCCTTCGGCCAGTCAGCAGGAGATTTCAAACCATTTCTCAGACACAAAGGCCACAGGAATAAGATGCCGATCAGAAGAAGAGGGTCTGCAGTAAGCAGAAAAACGGGCTCACCAGGGCTGGTACATAACACCTGACAACGAGGCCAGCTCAGACCTGTGGCAGAAAACTGGCTTCTCGAGTCGAAAAGAATCCCAGGAAGGTGATGCTCGGCCTGGACCCACTGGCCTCCCCTCCCCATGCTGCCCAGGGCTCCCTTCTACCCTGGAAGGCCTCGGAGGACATGCAGCCTGAGGGATCCACACATGGGAGGAATCTGGTGCTGAGACCCACGGTGGTACCATCTCCAGATTTCAGTTTTTGATTTCCAGGACAAGGCAAAGCTCAGGGTCTCTGCCTCTGAGGGCAGAGATTCTACCCACTTTACTGCACATTCTAGAGAGGGCAGGGCCTGATGCCTAAAACGCGCACGCCCCCTGCCACCAGGTGTTTCATCCCCTTTGAGACCGAGCTACCATTTCCCAAGGCCAGTGAGAACCAACAGAGCTTCACCTTCAGCCCCAGGGCAAGAACCTGTTCCCTCCAGCGCTTCCACACCAGCCAGCTATGCCCACCCTGCACGTGGACAGGGCTCTCCTATGACATAGGGGCAGCGAGAGACACAGCGAAACACCAAGACCCATCCACTCCCTTCCCCCTCTTCCCCCAAAGCCTGAAGCACTGGTTGGCCGGGATTTACATCCAGACAGGCACACACGCATTCAGTGAAATGGTTTGAAAATCCTTTTGCCAATTCTTTGTGAACTCGTCCTTCTGGAAGGTTGGAGTGCAACCCACGAGCTCCCCAAATGCTGTCGAGTAAAAGCAAAGTCATTTAGAAGGATGGTCCTGAGGTTTCTGCTCTCTGAGGTTTCTCCACCCTCCTCCTCTGGGGAGGGAGCATCTCAGATAGACAATACGGCAGAGTCTGGTGTGGAGACAAAAGGAGAGGAGAAGCAGAGGGTGTTTAAGGAACACCCACTCGCTCTCCAGGACAGGACAAAGTGACATTAACTACGGGCACAACAGCTGAAGGTCCCCCCGAGTCTCCTCGACCTGGGTTCTGGGAGAAACCCCGTAGGGCACCTTGGGCAGTGTCCCCAGCCGCCACTCCTGCCACTGACTGTGGGCCCCTCAAGTCAGCCTGGTGTCCTGCTCATTTCTTCCTAAGATCTCTAAGTTATTGGAGAATTCTTTTTTCTTTTAATTTACAAAATGATGCATGAGTGTGTGCTCCCTTTAAAAAAAAAATAGCTATTGATGTTTTAATCTAATTCTGGATAAACCTTCAGAAGCTGACTCAAGGGTTTCTTAAATATTCCCAGGGATGGTTTTAGAGGCATGTCTTCTTTGAGGGATTACATATGATTCATAAAAAGGAGTGTTTAATAACCGGGAGTCTGGTTGGTATTTGATATCTTTGCGAGATTTGCTGCTGACATTTTAGTGATGGGGGTTCAGAGATATTGACCGGGGAGGGGACCAATCGTGATTTGTTGACATTTGGGAGGCTTGAGACTGTGAGGCTGGCTTTTGGATTCTGCACCATAATGCCCGCTCAGCCTCCGCCATGCGGGATCCAGGGCCGGGTAAGACAAGTCCGTCCACCAAGCGCAGGGGTCTGGAAGTGAACCCTGGCTGCTGGATGTCTTAGCACCATTTTACGTCTACTGTGCCCCTCTGGTCTCTTCTCAGCAAACTTAGCTGCCTGTGTTTGCCTGGACCATCACAAAGAGATGGGAAGGCCGCCTGACACAGATAAACAGCCCCTGCATCCCCAGGAGGGGACAGCGGCCGGGTCTGGCCCAAGCCTGTGCTTACCGGTTCCCGTTAAACGTGGATTTGTACTCCCCGGCTGGGTGCAGCGTCTCGTCGGTGTACACGGGCACAGACGCCCGGACACACTCGTGTGAACACTGGAGGGTTTCGTTATAGGCCGTGAAGATGTCCAGGCTGCTGGGCACCCGGGCGGTCGTGAAGTCCGTCAGGTTCTGGCAGCTCTCCTCCTGATGGTTTGCCTTCCGCTGGTGGCTGTTCCTACGAGGGTTCCCGCTCTGGGCGCAGCTGGAGGAGAGAGGAGTCAGGGTGGGGGTGGGGGGATGGGCAGACGCCGAGACCCTCAAACACCTCCAGTGCTTACACTGTGGAACCTTTATCTCCAGGCATGAATTATACACCATTTAATATTAAATGGTAATTCCTAGCCTCTTCAGAAAGATCAACCACAATCAAGCAATCAGCTCTTTTTTCAAAAAAAAAATAAAATAAAATTTGAGTTTTAAATGCGGCCATTATTGCTGGGAGGATTAGAAGGTAAGGGGTTGACCTGTGTTATCGGAGAGTGGAGGCCTGGTTTGGCCAAAGAATGTCAGCTTGGGCAGAGGCGCTGACTCAGTTTCCCCAGGAACACCTGGATAGGATGGAAACTGTGATGGGTGCCCATGGGGAAAGCCATGTGCACAGGTCGGGGTGGCCATCGTTCATTTGGAATGGACCATGCAATTATCTTTGGGGAGAGTTAAAACTGGGGAACCCTTATCCTCAGCCCCTCCTCTGCCCAGGCTCACAAGTCTGAAATGAAACTGGACCATCGGGACCTATGGAGAGAACTGTGCTTTGTGCCCCGGGAAGTACCCACCTTAATTCCCTGTTCTTCTGGACCACAGAGGCTTCCAGACGCTGTGTAGACCAGACACGGGGGTCCCACCCTTGTTGGCCAAGGGATTTGATGGAGAAGGTACGCAGGGACCCCTCCCGACCCCCGGAGGGGCAAGTTCACAAGGATGGAAGGAAGCGCTATCCCCACAGAGGAGGGAAGAGAGGAGGAGACGGGGGGCACCTCATCAGGACACCGGTTCTCCTCCTTTCCCCCCCATTCATGCTCAGAGCCTTTGCGAAGCGAGGGGGCTCTGCAAGGGGCGGGAGTGTGAGCCCGTCTCCCCATAAATTGTGTTAACTTCCTGCCTCGTCTTCCCAATGAGAGAAATCCTGATTGCTGGTGGGGAAGATCCACCCATAAATGGAGGTAAGAAGATGGATGTGAAAGCCAGGGGACACCCCCAAGGTCATGGAACCACTCATCCACCGCCCTGAGTCGTCCTTCCCAAAGGACTCTTTGAGGGTTTGCTGTAAACCCAAAAGTGTGGGCAAACCAAGAGGAAGCTTGCCTGCCTATTACAAAGTCACAAAGTCCGAGGACTCCTCTGGGGGAGGGGCTTTCCCTCACCAAGATGGCCAGCGGGACTGGACCCGCTAAACATCCCTGTGGTCCAGGGCTCCAGAGCCCCTTCTCTGGACAGCCAGCCTTGCCCAAGATGCCCTGTTGGGAGCTCACAGTTATCCTTGTCATCTGCCCCAGAAAATGCCCCGGGTCCTGGGACTGCCGGCCATCAGGAGCGTCAAGGCCTTGCTGGTCTCTTCTGGGTGATGCCACTCCCCTCCCCACCCTCTCTAATCCTGGAGACTGGCTTTCTCTTGCATTTCCATGCATTTCTGTTACCTGGAGGCTCCAGGTAACAGAAGGATGGGAGGGCAGCTCCCTCCCATCAGCCTGTCTGACTTCCTACCACTGGTCAGCAGGGGGATGATTTGGGCGTATGACTCTACAAGGGCCGTTCAGCTTTGATGTTAACAGGAGCCTCGTTTGCTGGAGGAGTGACTGCAGGCAGACAGGGGCCTGGGAGGCATGCGAGCAGCAGGGTTAGCCAGAAGCTCCCTGATTTTCCCAGGGGTGTAGCAGGTGTGTACACCCAGCCAAGGCCAACCTCAAAGTAGGCCAATTTCCAGGAGGAAGTAGGCAAAGACAGGCCGCCTGGAGCAAAGCAGTAACCTAGTTCAGCAGACACAGAACGGCTGTGAGAAGAAGGCAGGAGAAAGAGACCAGGACAGCCCAGGACAAGGAGGGGCAGGCAGGGACCCCACCCAGGCTGCCGGTGGGAAATAAGGATAAACTGCGCTGGGAGGGTGACATTCAAAGGGGCACTGGGATCCAAGGGATGGGCTTTGGGAACAGGACACGTGCTGCCTGAGGAACCAAGTCAAGGAGGCCGGGCTCGTGTCCTGCTGCAGAGAAAGCCACCAGAAGGGCAGTGTCAGGGAGCGACACCCTCACCAGCCAGCCAAGCTGCCCGGGGCGAAGGTGAGAGGGTTTAGCAGACCAGGAGCTGCGTGCTGTTCTCCATCCCAAACAGAGAAACAATTCCCTGGGCTGTGAGCCGAGATCGCGTTTGAAAAGTAAGGACTTTTCTGTGCGTGCTTCCCCGGGGACCCCTACTGATCCCCGTTTCCAGGCCAGAAGGGCCGAGGATCCTTACCAGTTTTTTAAGACAAGAGTTGTAATCAGAGCAGCTATGACCATGATGAGGGAGACGGTGATGGTGATGATCTGATGGACCGCCAAACCTGGAAACAGAGAAAGGGGGAGGGGGGCAATGAAACCAGGGGCATGAGATGAAGGGGCCCAGGAATGGGGGTGTGGCGACCTGTCCCATCAACCCGGCTCTGAATCCCGGGTCCCATCATGTGCACACACCCTGGCAGGGGGCCCACGTTGACAGGGCCTGCCACACGCTGTGGGTACTGGGGCTGCTCTCACCTGGAGCCCAGGAAGGGAAGCCCCAGCCTGGCCTCTCTCAGTCCCTGAGCTATGACCCGGCCCCTGGGCAGCCGTGTCCTTTCTTGCACCTGCCGAGCCCTTCACCTGGCACAGGTAAGCACTGTCACCCCTCCTTTCTCTCCTCCCAACCTGGGTAAGTTCTGCTCCTCCAGTCTGGGCACCAGGGCAGCTGGCCTGCAAGTGGGAGCAGGGTTTGGCCAGACCCAGGAGGAGCCAGGATGGCCCAGGATTTACTGGGAAGGTGGGGAAGAGAGACATGTATGTTGACACCCTTATAGACTCAGGCACTTGGATCACTGGGGAGCATCTTCCCCTTTCCAGAATACTTTCCAAGAAGTTCACTGCCAGATGAGCTTCCAGGGAATAAAAGATCCAGGCCCAGCCTCAGATGCTTCCTGAAGTCCCAGAAGAGGATCTGCAGTCTGGCCTCGCGGCTCTGTCTCCACTTGTGTGTGTATATACGTGGCTGGGGGAGGGGACAGGGGAAATGGCAGGACAGGGACAGCAGGACTGGCCACTCCAGAAGCAGCCAGAGCCCTGACCGAGAGCTGTCTGCAAACCCCACGTGAGGACCAGGATGGCAGAGGACAGGAACTCTCTCCTCTGCCCCCCTCCTCCTGTATCATCTTTCATCAACCACAGATGCAGAGGGAGAGAGAAAAGACAGGCCGGTAACACCTCTTGTCCCCTCCCTGGCTAGGTTCCAGACAATTCATCTGTTACATCCTCTCTGGGATGTGGACACTAGGGCTGAATCTGCTGGTCAGTGAGGGACACTTGAAAGGTCCAGGGCTCTGGCCCCACCCTCCTCCCGTCAGCAAGAACCACACCTGAGGAGCTGGGGGCCAAAGGCTGTGAGGGGCTCTGCAGAGACCCCTGCAAGTGGCAGCACCCTGCCCCCTGGGAGTGCTGACTCCCCATGTTCTTTCACCTCCGCCATTTGGGCGTCTGTCTCTCTCCACTCCAGACATCCATGTGCAGAGGCCTACCCATCACACTTGAGAACCTGGCATGTCCTGGGGTGAGAACACTGTGTGTGCATGGTCCAGTGTGGAGGGTTTCAGAGTGTAAGATTTTTCTGGCGGCCTCTCAAGGACACAGTCTCACAAACAGGTGTTACCTCTCTACCAAATATGATCCTCATGGGGGGAGTTGTTAATAAATGATTCAAAGTTGGCATGACCAGAAAACAAGCTTTCTCTTCCTGGCGGCCTCTCTTCCAGGCTATTTCTGTTTGTCCCAAGGAATTCCCTTCCTGAGTCCACAGGGTAGGCACCACTTGGAAAACGAGAAAAATCCATGAATGCCATGGGCCTCCCTTCATTCATTCTTTTACCCATTGATTCAAGAATAATTTACTAAGCACCTATTGCATGCCAGTCAGTGACAGTTTTGACTAACTCAGCCATGGTGTCCAGCCTCAGGAACAGATTCTCTGGTGCACATTTTTTTTTTTTTTTTTTTTTTGTGGTACATGGGCCTCTCACTGTTGTGCCCTCTCCCGTTGCGGAGCACAGGCTCTGGACGCGCAGGCTCCGGACGTGTAGGCTCAGCGGCCATGGCTCACGGGCCCAGCCGCTCTGCGGCATGTGGGATCTTCCCGGACCGGGGCACGAACCCGTGTCCCCTGCATCGGCAGGCGGACTCTCAACCACTGCGCCACCAGGGAAGCCCTGGTGCACATTTTTTTTAAGTGGCAGTGTTCACTGTTGGTTCTGGCCAATGGCTTCTCATGTACCTGTGCCCAATATGTGGCATGTACTACAAATTTCTGAGCCGGCTTGCCTTCCCTCTAAGACTGCCAAATCAGCTTGCCAGTGGGGCTGAAAGCTAGTTATGCCAATAGGGACCACCCTCAATCTCACCATGCAGTGCCCAGCTGCCTCAGTAATCTCTATGTATTCACCAGCTTCCCTGAGACCCAACTCAGACTTCGTTGGCAGAGGGAGGTGGAAATGGATGTCCAGTTTAATGGACAACCAGGAAAGATGCCTGCTCAGTCTTCCCTCACCCTCCATCTACACAATCCTTCTGGTCCAGTCAAGAGATGGCCATGCTGTCATGAAGAGGATGTGCTCCTCCTGTGTCTGTGCTCCCTGTGATGGGGAGGAGGCTGATGATGGTGATGGTGATGGTGATGATGATGGTGGTAGTGATGATGATGATGGTGATATGATGGTGATGGTGATATTGATGATGGAGTTGGTGATGGTGGTGATGTTGAGAAAGTGATGATGGTGATGGCGATGATGGTGATGATGGTGGTGGTGATGATGATGGTGATGATGGTTGATGGTGGTGACGATGGTGATGATGATGATGGTGATGGTGATGGTGATGGTGGTAGTGATGATGATGATGGTGATGTGATGGTGATGATGATGGTGATGGTGATATTGATGATGGAGTTGGTGATGGTGGTGATGTTGAGAAAGTGGTGATGATGGTGATGACGATGATGGTGATGATGGTTGATGGTGGTGACGATGGTGATGATGATGATGGTGAATGGTGGTGATGATGGTGGTGAGCTGATGGTGATAGTGATGATGGAAATGGTGATGGTGATGATGGTGGTGGTGATGATGGTGATCACAAGTACGCTCAACAAGTATTAGCAATTGTCAGGTATGTATCATCCCATTTATTCCTGGCAACAACCCTCAGAGGCAGATACAATCATCATAAATTATGGAAGTGAAAATCATCTGGGCAAGTTTGTGTAAATTCCTTGGGGCATATAGAATGTGCTGGTCCCAAAGCCCATACTAAGAGCAGTAGTATTGTATGATTTTGAGCTCAGACTTTGTTCATCTCAGTTTTGGCTTTGATCTGGGGTCCTTGCATCTTCCAAGAGAGAGGCTGGCACCTCTACCCTCTATATTCTTGGGGAGAATAATCTTCTAACTTATGGAGGCTGGTGCTTGAGCCTAACCACCCCTTCCATAGATAGATCTCTTAAGGAGTGCTCCAGGCTCATTCCAAAAGCCTCCCAGCCATCTTGGCAGGTCACACCCCCAAACTCCACGGCAAGAACTAAACCATTGTTTCTTGGGCTAAACATGCCATCTTCTAGGTCAGGACAATTCAACATCTATGGAATGTAAACGAGCACACTGAATGGGAATGAGCTGACAGGAGTAGGAGGGATTTGTCCAAATTCAGGCCAAGCCCAGCTAGAGGCACTGAGAGTTCCCTTGGAAGAGCAGGGCACTCTGTGGTCCATGCTCTAATGTCTGCAGGGCCAGAGAAGGCCCAGGCCATCACCGGATTTTTGACCTCACATCTTGTTACCCAGGGAATTCTTCTGTTGAGTTGAGTATTTGCAGTGACCAAAGTCCTTGGAAGGGAAGTGTTCCATGAACAGCTGTATCTTAGATGTTTAATTCTCTCCCAATCCCTCTGTGGGTGAGGATGGGAAAGCATTGATTCTCTCCTTCTGGTGGATGAAAGAAACTGAGGCCCAGAGGGGAAGACAGTTGGCTCAAGGGACCCCCTCACTGACGACTGCAAGAATAGAAGACCAGCCCTTTGCCTGAGGTTCTCATGAATCTTTGAGGCCCTTAAGAAAGAGCCAAATCTTCACCATCTTTATATCCACCCCTACACGCCCACCCCACCACACACATAATGCCTGACACAGTACCTTACAAGAGCAGCTGTGTGGCATATTCTTAAATTGATATCTGAAAAGTAGAGAATAAAAAACTAGGGGAGCAGGTAGAAAGGTAATGACATAATTCCAATATCTGCCTTGTTCTGGAGGTCCTTCTCCTGCCTTCTGTGTGAAATTTCTCCATAGGACTTGCCAAGTTAAAATTTGGAAAAAAATGATATGTAGGTTAATAAGCAGCTAGGATCATCTGGGCAGAAATACAAGAATAATATAACAGCTATGCTATCTAGAAAGACTTCTCTACACCTGTCTTCACACCCATGATCCATTTAATCCACTGCCTATCCTGCAGAGCCAGGACACAAGGCAATTCTCTACACTGGAGTTCCAGGGAAAAATCAAACATCGAACTTCAGACGAACAAATCTGTAACCACATTCTTGGTAACAAAACTGGTTAGAGGCAAACTCCTTACTGCTCCTCACATACTTTCCTTGCAAAGCAAACAAACAGCTTTGTGCTTCCACGCCTGGCCCATGCATTTTGATGGGTCATTGGGCCCCAGACATAAGGAATCGATGGCTACAAGAAGACCTCACAGACCCCACAGTCATGATGGTTGAACAAGGACCGGGTCTTCACGTGGTAAGAATGATATTTGTAGGAAGCAGATTGGAAGATGGAAACCCCGTAAGGATGCCTCATCCTTTTCCTCTCTTTGGGAGGTCACTCCTAAGAAGATAATAGAACCACTCAAGAAAGTTGGGTAGTGTTTCAAGCATCTGTCCTATCCTTCAGGCCTCCCCAAATGCCAGGAGTTGTTTCCCCATCTTTGTAAGTCCCTTAAGTTTGTGTGGATCCTGGGTAGGCAAACCTTGACATGAAGAGACAGATAGTAAATATTTTAGGCTTTGCGGGTAGTATGGTTTCTGTTGCAACTTCTCAACCCTGCATAAGAGAAGCCGTGGGTCAATGGCACACCAATAAGCATAGCTGTGTGCCAATAACACTTTATTCACAAAAACATACAATGGCCCGATTCGGCTCATGGGCTATAGTCTGCAGAACCTGATTTAGGTGAATAGCTGAAGGTGGTGTTGCTAATCAACTATACAGAAGTATAGAATCTCTTTTGAATGGTTGGTTAAAGTCGGGACTCAAACTCCCAACTTTTGGTTCTGTAGAACCTTTCTGCTCTACAATCAAAGGTCTACAGTCTTCTGAGACCTTCACTGGCCACTGTCAAGGTAATTTCAAATACAGCCAAGCCTCTGTCTTATCAAGTGGGTCCATAACAACCAGCAGTGGGCAGTTTCGCCCTACTGGGTATGTCCATGTGAAGCCAGCTTGAGAATAGATCACTCTGTGATACTCAATAACAGGATCCTTGATTTTCTGGAGAGTGAAGATCAGTGAGAATCTTACCAATTGAGCCCCTCCTATGGCCCTCAGAAATAATTCAGTTACGTGTCTATCTCAATTTTTCCATTAGGTTGAAAAGGAACCTCATTGTGTAAAAGACAGTAAGGACCTACTGTATAGCACAGGGAACTACTCTGTACTCTGTAATGACCTATATGGGAAAATAATCTAAAAAAGAGTGGATATATATATATGTATAACTGATTCACTTTGCTGTACAGCTGAAACTAACACAACATTGTAAATTAACTATGCTCCAATAAAAATTAATTTAAAAAAATGTTCAGATCATAGAATCCTTGTGTTGAGAGAGACCTTACTCCACTGGTCTACGGACAGGGCTTTCCCTGCCACAAATGGGACTGTTCTTAAGAGGGCATCCTCCAAACTTCTCTTCTTCTTGAATAATTTCTCTCAACACTCACACCTTCAACACTCACACCAGTTGTTCCCTCTGGTCAGGTCTTTGGTGCTCATTAAATAACACAGACAGGAACATCTGTGCCATAAACTTTACTGATCCTGGGCAAGGCCATCCTCAAATAGGCTTTGTGCCAGCTGTTGGGTGGGCTGTGACTGGGTTGACAAGGTGGTTACTTTAAGGGAACATGCACTCTAGATCCCTAAGAAAGGGGAAAAAACAACCCACTTTCTCCTCTCCACCTTCCAAGGTCAATATTGAATTAATCTTCAAACTCTTTGCCATTCAGACATGGTTCCAGAGCACAGAGCAAGCTGTGTGGGGAGTCTTGCTTCCCTTTCCTGACAGGTGTGATTGTTCCTGCTAATTTAGGGGTTCTTTCTGCTCCTGGTAATTGCCACTGTATACTAATGTGCTAGGAATCAGCTGCCATGCAGATAATGAAAAATTATACCCAGAATAATGGATGATGACAGATGGATTACCAAGCGCTGCATCAATCAATAGGGCTTTTATGGTTATATTTGTGGTGGTTTGTAATAAGATCAGACCCTGAAGATTGATGGGGAAATTGGTAATCCATCTCTGGTCTGGATGAATTTCTTACTAAATGGAGCCGAATTAACTGTCCATGTGAGGAACCAACCACTGCAGGACCACTGCAGGACCTTCCCTCTAGTCCTGGAGGGGTGGCGTGATAGGTACCCTTGGATGGAGGGAGGAACAAGGGCCTGGAATTGAGGCAAAGAGATGGCATTTCTGGGTTTATAGTGGCTCATTTACAAAGCAGGGCTCTCGTGTGCCTGCGTTACGGAAACAAAGACCCATTGACAAATGCATCCAAGAATGTCTGTCTCTAGGTGTTGGACAGGTGACAGTGAGTGCCCACAATGCCAATTCCACCGCAAAGAGACCATTCCTTTTCCACAAACACTGCAAAATGTTGACTGCACAGGACATCTTTGACAAATGGTCTCTGGGAACATGGTGAAGCTCTCAGCAGCCATGGCGGGACAGGCGAGAGGCCGGCCCCATTTTCTTGAGGAAGAGACACCCCAAGGATGAGGGGCTCTTTCTGAGGCAGTCGGCCACCTGGGGGGTGGGGGGCAGGCTGTTGAGGGAAAATGTACCTTCTAAAACTGGGGCGTTCACAGAAAAACAAGGGCACCTGCTTGGTGGCGGGGTCACGAAGACACCATTTTCTGAGTGACCCTGAAGAGCCTTCCACGGGGTGAGTGATGGACATGCTTGAAGCCAAGACTCTGTTGAGATGATGTGTCGACCCATTGGAAGTCCCTCCAGCCCAGGGCAGGACGTCAGTGGAGAGAACACAGGCTCACCCAGGAAACAGCTGTGCTGACACCTCAAGGAATCACCCCATAAGGACCTCAGAGCCAGGCTGCCACCATGGTCCTCAGCCAGAGATGTCTGAACATGTCAGAAGGCACAGGGGATGGGGGTGGTCCCACTGGCATCTAGTGGGTAGAGATCAAAGATGCCAGCACACATCCTACAATGCACAGGATGGCCCCATAAGAAAGAAAGATCTGGACCCAAACATCAAAGGTGCTAAGGCTGTCTGCTAACAGGAGAAATGCGTGAACGACAAGAAACGGGTGTCCACTCCTCAAACCCACGTCGCACCATCTGAACTGACTTCCCCGGACACCATCATTGAGGTAGCATGAGGTTGGTGGGTCAGACACATCCGGAGATGACACCCTCTGTGGCTGCAACGTGAGAAATATGGTCCTTTCCCTGTTATGACCCCTCTTCTCCCTCCAGCCCCATCCTCACTAATAGCAGAGACGGGGCTAAGGGCAGGGGTGCAGGACTGACTCATGGGCCGCCGAGCCAATCCATGCAGTGAAGTGACTCTTGTTGGCAGTGATGCCACCCGTGATTCTCAGTGAATTAGTTCACATGTAGCTCAGCACCACCGCATGAAGTGGGCACAAAAATGCTCCCCGTTTCCACAGGGAGGTTGCACAGTGCAGCCTGGGAGGTCTCCAAGGCCACTCTCAGGTTCAATAATTCCCTAGAAGGACCCACAGCACTGAACAAAGCTGTTATACTCCAGGTACGGTTTATTACAGTTAAAGGCTACAGATTAAAGTCAGCAACGGGAAGAGTCCAGGAGAGACCAGGAGCTTCCAGTCATCCTGCCAGTGGAGGCATGGACAGCACTGATTCCTCCCAGTGACCATGGTGACAACATGCATGGGGTATGGCTGGCCAGTGAAGATCCCCTGAGCCTGGCTGTCCAGATTCCTGGTTGGTGCTTGGTAACGTCCACATGGCTGACTTCCCACATGTGGCTGGCCTTGGTTTCCAGCCCGTCCAGAGGTCAGCCGACACAGTAGCCCAAGGCCCCCACCGTAAATCCCCTTATTAGCATAGACTGTGTGCCCTGTCCAAGGTCCCAGGTAAACAAAGACCCTCTTATCAGGCAGGACATTCCAAGGGTTGAGAGGTGACCTCCCAGGAGGTGGGGTCAAGAAATTTCCTTTGAGGGCTTCCCTAGTGGCACTGGTTAAGAATCTGCCTGCTAATGCAGGGGACGTGGGTTCGAGCCCTGCTCTGGGAAGATCCCACATACCGTGGAGCAACTAAGCCCATGCGCCACAACTACTGAGCCTGCGCTCTAGAGCCCACAAGCCGCAACTACTGAGCCCACGTGCTGCATCTACTGAAGCCTATGTGCTCTAGAGCCTGTGCTTGGCAACAAGAGAAGCCACCCCAAGGAGAAGCCCGTGCACCGCAACTAAGAGCAGCCTCCCCCCACCGCCGCAAATAGAGAAACCCTGCGTGCAGCAATGAAGACCCAACACAACCAAAAATAATAAATTAAAATAAATAAATTTAAAAAAAAAGAAATTTCCTTTGAGCAAGCTTAACCCTTTATGCACACACAGCTGAGACTCAGCAAACACGGGACTCGAACCCAAGCAGGCTTTCTTCGGACCTGTGCTTTAGCTGCTCCCTTGAATAGCCCACTGGAGTACCACTGTCCTTTCTCTGCATGCATTGGCCAGTGGCCGTGGAACCATGGTCCTGGGATGATGACATGCACTCTGCTGTCTGCAGCCTCCAAAAGGGACTTGACGTTGGATAACGTCTCCTGACATTAGCCTCAACTAACACTGTCCCATTCCTGGGTTGGCCACATCTGGGGGCAAGTTCCTCAGTTGAGAACTTCCTTTGCTTTTGGAGACTTGAACTTGAGAACCCAGTGCTGCAGATGAGGAGACGGAGGGAGACTGAGGCCTAACACGGTCACACGGCAGCCAGATCTAGACCCCAGCGGATGCATCCAGCTACCTTCACTCTTCTCAGCACCGTCTTCTCAGCCAAATCTCAGCTCTGTCCCTCCTCAACCCGAAGGGCAAGCTCTGCCCATTCAGACCTGGGATCTTAGGGAGGGTGGGGTGCGGGGCACAGAGAGCTTGGGAGACCCCACTCACAGGCAGCAGGGTTTGCTCCAAATTATGGGGCTGAACTGTGTCCCCGCACTCCAAATGCAGATGTTGAAGCCCTGATCCTCACTGCCCTAGAACGTGACCTTGTTTGGAAATAGGGTCGTTGCAGCTGTAATTCGTTAAGATGCGGTCATGCTGGAGGAGGGTGGCCCCTAATCCAGTATGGCTGGAGTCCTTGTCAACAGGGGAAATTTGGACACAGACACACACAGGGAGAAGACCGGAGTGATGCTGCCACAAGCCAAGGATCTACTGGAAGCCAGGAGAGAGCCCAGGACAGATGCTTCCCCAGCTCCTTCAGAGGGAGCACGGCCCTGCCAACACTGGCCTCAACTTCTGGCCTCCAGAACAGTGAGAGGATAAACTGTTGTTTAAACACCCCCAGTCTGTGAGACAGTATCATGGGGGCCCCAGGAAGCTACTACACCTTCTGAGCTTTGTGACACTCAGGCACGCCAGGGGGTCACTTAGGGTCGGGAGGCCCAGAGCCTCCCCTACATTTGTAAAATCACGATCCACCTCACAGCTGACTCCAGAGCCACAGTCTCTTTTTCTTTTTTTGCCTCCCTCACCCTACACCCTTCAGCCAGTCCCCCGACTGGGCCATCACACAGGGAGGTGGCCGTGCACTCAGAGGCACAGTCTTAACCGCACACTTCACCAGTCTCAAGACAGCTGACACTGGGACACGTGATTTGGTCTTTCTGTAGTGGATTGAACAGTGTCCCCCCAGAATCCACGTCCGCCCAGAACCTCAGAATAAAACCTTATTTGGAAATCGGGTCTTTACAGATTTAATGAATTACTTAAGGATCTGGAGATGATGTTATCCTAGATCCAGGGCGGGCCCTCAAAGCAATGCCTGGTTATCCCTTATAAGGCATACAGGAGAAGGGGACACAGAGAGAACAGGGAAGAAATCCACGTGAAGATGGAAGCAGAGGCCAGAGGGATGCGGCCATAAGCCGAGGGACTGCAGGCACCAAGAGCTGGAGCAGACAAGGAGGTATCGTCCCTGGATCCTCTGGAGGGAGCGCAGCCCTGAAGACACCTTGCCATTGGCTCCTGGGCTCCAGACCTTTGAGAACACATTTGTATAACTTTATACCCCCAGCCTGTGCCCCAGGACACGGACACACTCGCTTTGCCTCAGTTTCCTCATCTGCAAAAAGATCCCAGGGAAGGTTTATTCAGGGAATACAGGCAGTCATTAACTGCTCTCTCCTTAAGGGCAGGCATCCTCCTTGTGCAACTGTGAGGCTGGTCCTGGACAGCCCTGCTTCTTCTCTCCCCTATGGCAACAAATTCCCTCTGGAGATGGTGCTAAATGCAGATCCTGACTCAGCCGGCCTCCCACCCAAGGGGCTGAGATCCTGCATCTCACCTGCTCCTGGGGCCGCTGATGCCACATTCAGCGTAGCAAGGCCTTGGAGCAGAGGTCAGAAAACTGGGCCACGCCCCGCCCACTGACTGACATTGTAAATAAGGTTTTATTGGCACAAGGCCACGTCCATTCATTTACATGTTGTCTAAGGCTGCCTTTGTGCTACAAAGGCAGAGTTGAGTGGTGTGGCCCAAAAGCCTAAAATATTTTCTGTGTAGCCCTTTATGGGAAAGTTTGGGACCCCTGCCCTAGGGGACAGCACCAGAGTGCATGTGGCATGACTGGAGGGGTGGGTGGGCAGCTAGAGAGAGTGAGGGGTGACCTCTGTTACCTGCCAACCCTTTTCTCATGTGCCTCTCCTACTGCAAGACCACATGGGTCAGAGGGTAGAGCCATAGGGTCGCACCTTTCAGCAAGTGGCAAAGGCTCGGGAGGGTTTCTGAACTGGATTTAATGGCTATGCACGTGGGTCACCCATGGAAGCCAGGCCCCATCCATCTGGCTGCTCGGTTGGTCTCCGATTCAGTGGGCAGCAGCAACCAGGATGCTGAAGGGGGCCCAAGAAATGGGTCCCCAGCCTGGGGCCCTGGCCGCCCCGGACATGGGGGTCAGATCTGCTCATTAACGGCAGCATTGTTTCTGGCAAAAAAGGCAGTCCCCGAGGGAAATGCAAACCACGCAGAGGGGATGGAGTCCTGAACTTCCAGGCAGTGTGTCACCGTCCCCACCTCTCCCGTGCTGTTTGCTGATCCCCCCCAGAACGTGGAGGCTCATATAGGTACACACGTGCACACGCACACAGGGCCTGCACACTCACGTGTGCGCACACACACACACAAACACACACGCTGAATTCATGGCTCATCCCATTGAAGAACAGAAGCAGCTGATACTCAGCTTTGAGCTCAGTAGCCAATATGGAAATGACCCATTTCCTTCGCAGAACTCCCAACAGCATTTGAATATTTCAACAAAGGATGGCAGGCTGGGGAGGGGCGTCTTGCGGGGGGCAGCCAGTGGTATTGCCTGATGCTACGGAGAGGTGGCGCGGTGCCCCCCCGGGCAGCGGGCAGTGGAGGGACACACACGGTGCCCCACCAGCCAGCGCTTCCGAGAGCACAGGACCTTCTGCTGTCAGAGCGGCATGGTCCTGGGCCCCCGGCAGCTGGAGCTCTGGGTCCCACGTGTCAGCTGCAAAGTCTGTGACTAGATTACTCGCCATCAGAACCAGCACCCACCATCGGGACGGAGTCTATATTTAGCCCATAGAACGGTGAATGGCTCAAACCTCTAGGCAAAGAGTGAGGCCTGCCCACCTACCCCCCAGAGCCACCCTCACGATGCCACCTGCACGTCCCCATTTTGCAGGCCTGCGCTGCCAGGGCTCCGGACCAGGAGATGGCGCACAGAAGGTGTGTGGGGGATAGTGGCACACATCCTGGTGATCGCGACCTCGGAGTCTGGGCAGAGGCTCAGGCTGCCTTCCTGGTACAGGAGAGGGCTGGGCATGCCGGCTCAGAGCGTGGCCCAGAACAGACTCCCTATAAACGTGCCCCAAATAAACAGGAGGACCAGTGCTGCATCCGTACCAGAAAGCCCCAGGGCGCCGGGAAAGGTGGGAGGGATAAATTAGGAGTTTGGGATTAACATACACACACTACTATACATAAGAGATAACCAACGAGGACCTACTGTATAGCACAGGAAACTCTACTCAATATTTTGTAATAACCTATAAGGGAAAAGAATCTGAAAAAGAATATATATATATATATATATATACACTTTGTTGTACACCTGAAACTATATATATACACTTTGCTGTACACCTGAAACTAACACAACATTGTAAATCAACTATACTTCAATAAATAAATAAATAAAAGAAAGCCCCAGGATGTTCAGAAATAGCACAGCCTGGTTCCCACTCACCGTCCAGTCCCAGAGGCTTTAGTTCCACTAATCTTTTTTTTTTTTTTTTTTTTTTTTTTTTTTTTTTGTGGTACGCGGGCCTCTCACTGTTGTGGCCTCTCCCGTTGCGGAGCACAGGCTCCGGACGCGCAGGCTCAGCGGCCATGGCTCACGGGCACAGCCGCTCCGCGGCATGTGGGATCTTCCCGGACCGGGGCACGAACCCGTGTCCCCTGCATCGGCAGGTGGACTCTCAACCACTGCGCCACCAGGGAGGCCCTCCACTAATCTTTTTATTTAAGGCTCTCTTTTAGAATACATTCCCTGTGCCCCAGACACCTCTCCAAATCAGACAGATGGGGGCCCAGACTGTGGGGTATTTACCTCCCTGTGGTGTGTGACCTTGTCCCCTCTCTATTTTCAGTGATGTTTCAGCATGTTGACCGTGGCCCAGGACAGACATGCCTGTCTGGTGGCTCCATCCGAGAGGAGCAGACCTAAGCGTGGCTCCGCAGTCAACAGGCAGATACCAGGCGAAGGACAGAGTGAGTGATTCTCGGATGCCGGCTGAGTACTGGAGGGGGATTCAGCAATCTCAGACAGAAGACCCCTCGGAGGTCGGTGTGTCACAGGTAAAGACAATCATGGGACAGCGACAGGTGTAATAATGAACTCTGCCACATTTGGACCTGGCTGGACTTGCATTCCGACCTCAGCTCTGGGGCTTCGAGCTTCCTACCTTCGGAATTGCTCCGAAGGTTGCAGATGACCCACTAGCCTGGTGCCCCCTGCAGTGCGAGTGCCGCCACTGCTCCTGGCCCAGGGTCTTGGGTACAGGAAAGAGCGTGTCTGGGGCTTGGCTCTGAGAACATGATTTCAGATGGAAGCTGCCTGTTGATTCCTGCATCCTCCAGGGTCACTCATGAGAACGCCTTCTGCGCTCAGGCTGTCGGGGGCTGGGGGAACGCTGTCATCAAGCAGTGGCACGTGATGTGCCCTTTGATGAGCGAGGCGGGATTGGGCCACGACTCTGTGCTTTGCCTGCAGGACCTCAGGCGGCCACCCATCATTTCCCTGGTCCCACGCGGGCCCTGACCATCCCCCAATGAGACAGGACTGAAGGGTGACACCTCATCTGCAGATGGTCCCTGCTAGATAGGGAAGTGCCACATGTACATTCAGGGGATCTTTATTGAGGACCTACTATGTGCAGGCACTGGGCTAGACACTAAGCTGCAGCTGGGGACAAAAGCAGGTGTGCCCCCACCCTGTGCACACTGCAGTCAGAGACTGAGGGGGCAGGTGCCACCCAACACACTCAGAAATAACTGTGCATTGCTCTGTGACAAAGGCTCCAATGACAAGAGGTACCGTGAGGGCCTATCATGAGCCAATCCAGGAAGGCACAGAAAGGGTCCCCGAGAGACTGAGACCCTCAGACTAGTCCCCCGGCTGTGATGTCACTATGCCGGCCCCGTGTTCCTCCCTCCCTTCATCTTTGTCACCTGGAGTGCTCCTGTCACCCTCAGCCCCTGATATGGTGACCTGCTCCAGCTCTCACCTCTGGGCTGGGCCAGTGATGCAGCAGAGGCTGGACATGGGCTTATGTGCAAGGCTGGACATGGGTTTATTTATTTTATTTATTTTTTTTGCGGTACGCGGGCCTCTCACTGTTGCGGCCTCTCCCGTCGTGGAGCACAGGCTCCGGACGCGCAGGCTCAGCGGCCATGGCTCACGGGCCCAGCCGCTCCGCGGCATGTGGGATCCTCCCGGAGCGGGGCACGAACCCGCGTCCCCTGCATCGGCAGGCGGACTCTCAACCACTGCGCCACCAGGGAAGCCCTGGACATGGGTTTATGTGCGAGGCTGGCTCCTTTGCATGTTGTTGTTGCCATGGGAATATGCCCAGGACACCGCTGGGGGATGGGACACAGGTGGAGCAGAGCTGACAGCCTCAGTCCTGGGATGGAAGCCAGCCCAGATCAGCAGACAGAGCAATCCCAGCCATGTGCACGAACCCCAGGAATTTCCTGGTATGGTTGCATTCCCTGAGGTTTGGTGCTGTTTGTTATGTGGCATCTCTCGAGCCATGGCTAACTGATACACTAGGTGAAGAGGGAAGGGGATGGTTCTTCCTGGGAAAGAGGAGGAACTGCATGGGTGAAGGTCAGAGTGGGACTTCCTGGGAGGCCTTGTGGCAGGAGTGATGCGGGGGATTACAGCTCCCTGAGGGGTGTGGCTGTTTCCAGTCCAGACCTCAGAGAACCAGTTATCTGAGACGCGGCATCTAATGCTCGCAGACTTGTTCACTGTGGTCACGTCCCCAACAACTACTTATACATGAGCCTCAGGCTCTCCCTTCATGAACGCCAGGCTCTGACACACAGAATGAAGGGTGAGGACATGGGAGGATGGGTTTGATTGGCTTGGTAGAGAGAAGGGTGAAGGAGGGGGCCGTGGGCCTCCTTAAGGCAGCCCACCTGAAGGGACCACCTGCCTCCCCAAAGGCTCTTCTCCGTGTTCAAAAAAAACCAGAATTCTGTGCGTGCAGCTTAGGCCCCTCCTGGAGACTTGTGATGTACAGGTTCGAGCATCCTCCAGAAAAGAAGCCAATTTCAGAAAGCTGGTTTAACCCAGCCTTCCCCAGATGCTGAGGAAACTAAGTATCCATGGAGCTCCACAGAACGTGGGCTCAGGAGCGGAGCACGCACCCCGCTTGTGGTTCTGCTGTTTCTCCAAATCCCGCCCACTTGCTCCTGCACCCTCGGCTTCAACAAACGCTTGTGGATGGAGACAAGGAACTCAACGTGGGAATCGCTGGTCCAGGGCGGACGATCTTTGTTGCCTAATCTCGGCTGGGACAAGCTTCTGCTTTGGAGATTAAAAAGCCAGAGAAGAGCTGTCCGGGATTCCTGTCCACGACAAACCCGCCCAGAGCATCTGGAGCACAGGGTCCCAGGCTCTGAGCCAGGCAGCCGTACATTCAGCCCTGGCTGAGCTGCTTTCTGCTTGTTTCTCCTGGTTTGGGGCCCTGCCTTGGCCACTGCTCTATTTCTACACTGAGAGTCATCCCATTGATGTAGGGAACAAAACCCCATCTGTGACAGCCTTGCTGCGAGTTCTAAGCCAAACTTTCAGGGTTAGACTGAGCCTGAGGGGCAGGGTGGGAAGGTCTGGCCCAGTCTCCATGGAGCACTGTGCTAAGTTTGCAAACAGAGCCCAGCCCGGAGGCCCAGTTGGCTGTCAGGTCTGCCTTCAAAATCCACTGACGGTGTCATCGGAGCCAGCAGGAGAGAGATGGTTATCCCCAGGTTCCATGAAAACCTCTTTGTAGCCAGAAAGTTTGGGGAAATTCCAATGCAATTTTGGTGGGGGCGGTGGGGGGTATTGGAGAACAGGGGAAAGGCATGCACTGCCAGCACCAGCTGCCCACTTTTGAAAGGCTTCTCGGGGAATATCCTTAAATCCAAATAGCTGCTGCTGCAGTCTTTATGCTGCTAACTGCCATTCTGTTAAAACAATAAACAAAGAGCCACATTTAAAGGCCCCCATACCACCATCTCCACCCAACAGCCCTGCCTGGCCCTCCCGCTGACCTCAGGCGGTGGTCTGATGCCCCTCGTCCCACCAGGATGGGAGCAGACCATGCCTGTAGTATACTGCAGGGAGGGGCACTAGGAGAGAACCACACCCACCCAAGGCAGGGCCACCTGCCAGTCCTGCTGGGAAGCACCTGGCCCAGGTCAGGCTAGGCCTCCCTCTGCATCTTGCCTCTCTGAGGTTGCTGCAAGGTCAGGACATAAAAGGCCCAGGCAGTGATGGCTTTGGGACCAGTCCCCGTGATGCCAGGGGAGCAGGGAGGAAGGCCTGATGGTGGGAGGCCCAGGAGAGGGGAGGAAGAAGGAAACCGATGGGAAAACAGCGGTTCCTTGCTTTGCTCTGGGGTTGCTGCAACATTCCAACCCATGTTCTCAAGACAGGCTTTCAAAGCACAAGCCTGAGACCCCATCAGAGAGAACAAGCAGAAACAGAAAAATGTTCACGTTCAGTCTGTGAAGTCAGAAGCCAGGAATTTCCTGAGAGTTCAGAGAACAGGAAAGGCATTATCCTCCCACCCCCCCCAGATGACAGCTGTTTGGAGTCAAGGAGGCATCTGTGGGCTACAGACATAACAGAGGCTGAAACCTTCCAAGGAGGATGGCCTTCCAGAAAGATGGTAACCTGGCTTCCAGTCTCATAATTGCAACCTTGCTGCCTGAGGAACAGCCTCTAAGCAGGGGTCTGCAGACTCTTCCTGCAAAGGGCCAGACGTTAAAGTTTAGGCTTCGTGGCCCATATAGTCTGCACTGCAACCATTCACCTCTGCCACTGTAGCTCAGAAGCTGCCACAGACCAACGCAAGCAAACAGGTGGGGCTGTGTCCAAAGAAAAAGTGGACACTGACATTCACATTTCAGATAATATCCACATATTATGAAATAATATCTTTTTGATTTTTTCCCAACCATTCAAATGTGTTTTAAAAAAACATTCTTAGCTCCTGTAACGTACAAAAGCAGAAAACAGGTAGGGTTTGGTCCACAGGCTGTAGTTTGGCAACCTCTAGTCTAAAGCTTCAAATGATCTCTATAGCTTTTCGGATACAATGTCCAGCATCTAACATAAGATTACCAGACACAGTAGGGGATAGGACCCAATGCACAAAAATCAAGAGAGAAAAACAAAATAACAGACAGAAAAAGTAGTCTCCTAGAATATCCAGGTTTTGTAGTTATTAGAAACCACATTTCAAATAACAGTGACTAATCTCTTATTAAAGAAAACAGATTACAAGATGGAGCATTTCAAGAGAGAACTGGGTAAATACTAATATCTTATATATAAAGAATGCATATGAATAATTTATATATTTATGTACAAATAATACATATGAATTTTTGGGAAGAAAACAGAATATACTCCTGCTAATTCCTATGTGATTGACCTTGGGCAGTTCTTGCTTCCTTTTGGGGTCCTAGTTTCCCCATCTGTGTAGCGGGGAACTAGGCCTACATTGTGGTCCCTATCCAAATGTTCTTCTGAGCCTTGACATTGTACCTTCTAGGGGGTCGAGAAGGACGAATAAGGAGGCTTTGGGGTCCCCACTTCTGTTCACACTGTACTGCTCCCTTTCAACCTGTTCTCCATACTGGAGATAGTAGATTTCACTGAAAAGCACTTTGAAAATTTTGGGTTGATTAGGGCACAAGGGCCTTTGCAGAAGCAAAGAAGTAAGATTCTGTGAAAGGAGGAAATGCATGATCTTCAGAGGCAGGGACGGGATGATCAGAAAAGGCCACGGAAGAGGACCTGTTGGGTGGTCAGAACGAAGGCCATGTGGCTAAGGAGCCCCCAGGTCATTGTTGGCAGGAAGTCTGTGCAAAGGGCATGAGGAGCCCTGGGCAGAACAGAACCCACTGGCACCCTTGCATCAGGATGTGTCATCCCCAGCTTTGCAAGGTCTCCCTCTACCCTGAGGACCTAGCCTTTGTCTCATGCCTTGAATTCCACCCTTTGGCTCCTGGTATTTGACAGGCAAACCCTCCTTGGAAGACTGAACCATTCAGGTGACTGTGATTGGGTGGGGCATGGGGAGTGTGGGAGGTCAAGGTCTTTTCTTAGCGACACAAGGGATTCAGAGAAGCAAGAAAGTCCCAGGTCTTGATGAACCTGGTGATGTCAAGAAGCTGAGGAAGGATGGGGGCCGACCCTCATGGAGAGCTCCACGCCAGGAATTGCACCAGGCTCCTTCCTACTTAGCCAGTGTAGACTCTACCACATGACAGTCAGTCCTCCTTGTTTAGCACCTGCTATGTGCCAGGTGGACCACTTAGTCTTCCCTGCTCTGCAGGATGGCGAATACAGGGCACACAGAGATTGCATGGGAGCCCTCCCTGGCCAACCCTGGCAGGTCTCAGCACTCTGATTGCCGTCTCTACACTGACCGTGCTGGGGCATCCTCTCTTACCAAGACCCCTCACCTTCTACACGCTTGCCTCTGCTGGGATCTCCCTGGGGAAGTTCTGAGCCCCTCATGCACAAACCAAACCTGTCCCTTCCTTGCCCATCCATCTCGGTGGACGATCTCAGTGTCTTCTGTCCTCTCCCTCCTGCCTGCCCCTCCTTTGGTCACTGACACACTGTGGCTTTACCTCTCGTGTATCTGATGGTCTCCTCTGCCCACTGAGCCCTGCACTTTGCCTGGTGGCTTCCCTGGCTAACTCGCCCTTTCTCCCTGCTGGCACTGATCACCACCCAGCAGGACAGCAGCAAGTGGGGCGGGAGTAGGTCTGTTCGCATTAGGGGCCAGCGGGCGGCCGAGTCCAGAAACTAGGGCCCCCGTCCAGCCCCACAGCCACTGTGTCCAGAGTCACCCATGCACTCAGCTTCTGCCCAGGCCAGGCTGGCGTGTCAGGGCCCAGGGACCGGCCTTTATCACACAGGAAGTGGGAACACATTTTTTAGAGAGCAGGGATGCTTTTCCTTGGGTTTTGTTTCAACTGCCTTCCATCCTCCTGGGTGAAATACCGTCCTCTGGGCTGCCCACGAGCCTGCTCTGTTCTTCAGAGGAAAAGGCCAAGTCCAGTATAAAGCTGGGGTACAGACACCCCAGACAGACGGGCACAGCTGTGAGTGTGAGCCGTGTCCAGACTGGCACACCCTGGCGGTGGGCTGGTCCCCGCCCCCCTGGCTCCTGCCCACACCCCCTGGAGAGAGTGCTGCATCCCAGGCTCGTCACGTGACCTGATTTCTGGAACTGAATGGAATCAGAACACTCGTTCACGGCTGCCCCACGTACTGCGCTGGACAAAGCTGGCAAAGTCCTTCTCTCTCTCTCTATCTCTGTGTCTCTCAGAAGGTCAGACCCCTCCCTCACTTCCTTTTGGTCCAATCAGACTTGACAGCAGGGGTCCTCTCACAGTGACGGAGGACGAGGCTTTTCACAGGAGGTTTGAGGCTCCCTGCGTCCCCTCACCCTTCACCATGGCACGTGCCCCACTTCAGCCACCCTCAGGGACCCGCTACAAAGGATGGGGCAGATGCCTCCACCCATCAACACGACAGCTGCCACGTACGCCGTCCACTCCAGGTTTACTGGAAAACCACTTTAGAAGTTACAAGATGATGAGGTCAGCTGTCGGGTCCCTTTGGTCACCTCCCGTCTCCATCTTTAGCACAAAATCCTGGAGGGTAGTGAGGCCACGGGGCAGCCCTGCCCTGATGGCTTGACGTGCAACCATGCCTCCAGTGTGTCCCCCTGGTGCACGCGGGTACACACACGGGCAGACAGGTACACACACACACAACACGCATGAATCAAAGTTAACAGGATTGAAACAACAGAGCCCTTCGGGCTGCACTGTGTGTGGTGGTGGGTGCCTGGAATGTGACACAGGTTGAGAAACGGTGCTACAGGCTGAATGGTGCCCCCCTTAAAAGATAGGGTGAGGTCTGAGCTCCCAGTGCCTTGGAATGAGACCTCATTCGGAAACAGAGTCATGACAGATGTAATCAGCTATGAGGACACACTGGAGCAGAGTGGCCTCTGATCCAATGTGACTGGTGCCCTTACGAGAACAGGCGAGGATGCACAAAGACACACGGAGAGAAAACGGCCACGTGACCACAGAGGCAGCGATCAGAGCGTTTCGGCTCTGAGCCGAGAGTCACCTGGGAGTGGAAAAGGCAGGATCCTCCCTTAGGGCGCTCGTAGAGAGCACGGCCCTGCCATCACCTCGATCTTGATCTCGGCCTCGGGGCTCTGAGAGTCCATCTCTGTTGTTTGAAGCCTCCCTCGCCCCAGCCCGGTCTGTGGTGCTTTGTCACGGCAGTCACAAGAAACTAACACAAACAGTGAAGGCTGGATTCTGGGCTCAGGCAGCCACGTGTCCACGGAAGGGGCTTCTGGAAAGAGGCCCGGGGTGGACCTGATACAGACATGCTCGTCTGCTGGCAGCACGGAGCAAGCCCCTGCTACCCTTGGCCTCATATGCAGACCCTCCATCCCAGCAGCACAGTGACCACAGGGACACAGCCCCTCCCGACATGGCATGGGGTGACCCAAGGCCACCAGCTGTCTCATCAACCAGACTCCCAATGTGGGGAGGCAATTTCTCGAGCTGGGGAGCACTTCCGGAAGCCAAGCTGTGACCAACCAAATGAACAGGCGAAGCAAATTCTGGGGTTCATTCCGTTCAACCACTACCACCCAAGCCGGGTGCCCTCTGAGCTGCAAAAGAAGGGAATTCAGTGGAAATAGTTAATACCGAATGTGCTGATTTCCATCTGAAGCCATAAAGCCTATTTTCAGTCACGGTGTGAAATCAGCTTGCTGGCAGACTTGGAAGGGTCAGTGTAGGACAGTTTGGGTCCTTCCACAGGGGACGGTGATGAGCTACCATTTGTGGGGTCATGGCTGCATGCCAGGAGCTGGGAGGCCATAACACATAGTAGTGCTTCTTACAACAAAGTACTCTTACAGAGCAGGTGTAGTGGGTTGAACAGTGCCACCCAAAGGTGTATCTAATTCCTAAATACCTCTGAATGTGACCTTATTTGGAAACAGTCTTTGCGGTTGTAATTAGTTAAGGATCTCTATCATCCCGGACTTAGGGTGGGCCCTAATCCAATGACAGGCATCCTTAGAAAAGAAAGGAGAGGGAGACTTGGGACAACAGAGGCACAAAGAAGAAGCCATGTGAAGACAGACGCAGAGATTGGAAAGATGCAGCCACAAGCCAAGGACCGCCTGGAACCCCCAGCAACTGGAAGAGGCAGAAGGACCCTCCCCTGGAGCCTCCAGAGGGAGCCCAGCCCTGCCCACACCTTGATTTAGGACTTCTGGCCTCCACAGCTGTGGAACGGCACTTTTCTGTTTATTTTAAGGCCCCGGTTTGTGGTGACTTGTCACAGCAGACTTTGCTGCCCTCGCTCTGTGAGGAGGGAAGGTGGCTGGTCCCAGGTGCCAGTTGCCTGGTACATGAGAGAGCCCGTGTTCAGACTCAGCTCAGAATGATTTCAAAATCCATACTCCCTCCACAGGTCCTCAAGTCCCAGCCGAACACTGAGCAGGCCACTCGCCCGGCAGCAGAGGGGCGTGGGGCAAGGACTTTATCTAAGAGAATGAAGTTCCCAGGACCTGGAGGCCTCTGCTGCCGGACTCCCCCTAAGATGCACGAATGACCCGCCTACTCTGGGCTCGGAACCAAAAGTAAAAGGGAGGGATGCTCACACTTTTCAGAGGCAGCGTTTCATCCCCCATCCTCTGCGCTCCACCCGGGCGCTCTGGGAGCTCCAAGACATGCATAATTCATTCCTGGGTGTAAATCAATCGCGAGACACACAGCTCACTGGCAGCGGGAGGGTCCCGGCAGAAGGAGGAGGGGCCCCCAGAGGGGAGCCCCCTCACACCCCTTTCTCAGGGTTGCACTTTATTATTTCCTAATCAAAACACCCAGACCTGTACCTGATGTCAAAGATGCAAGGCAGGGGCTGCAATGCCACAAAAGGCGTGGAGAGAAGCCTAAGTTTCAAAATAGGAGAGAAAACAAAGAAGCCAGAACACCTGCTCCCAGCTCGGAAGGAGGCTGAATCGTCCCCGAGCTGTTTCTGTACACGTGAGCTAAGCGGAGGCCCCGGAACAATTAATTTAGGAAATTGTCATCCTAAACTCCAACCAACTCCAGACCTTGAAGCGTCTCTGACGACCGTTTGTTATCATTACACATTGTTATTTAGCCGGATTGCCTGTGATTATTCTGATTATTTCAATTCCAGCAGCAGAGGGGAAAGGCAGCTGCAGGTTCCACTGGGATTGCCTCCTTTTTTCCTTCCAAGGAGACTGAAGTGTTCTTTCCCTGGTGTGGTGGCACCAGCTCAAGGTGGGGAGAGGGGGTCCGGATCCCCAGGCTCCAACCAGGTCCACCTCCCCTGAAGTCCCCGTGACCCACGTGTTCTCTTTGCTTTCCCACCACGTCATGGTGGCACCTCCACCCTCGGGCAAACCACTGTGCTTGGCCCGAGGCTGCAATCTGTCTTTGTGTGGGCACAGTGTGTGTGCACGCACGTGTGTGCCGGTGCACGCGTGCCTGTATTTGCATTCAGATCCGCACTCCCCTCTGGTCTGCGCAGCTGGGGCAGGCCTGCGTCCGTCTCCAAGGGCCCTCAGCACCACGCTCTCTGATAGAGTTCAATAATTGCTCTGCTGATTGATTCATTGACCTTGGACAAACCACTTAAATTCTCAGCCTACTCATCTGCCAGAGGAGAAAATGTGTGAGAGTCCTTTAAAAAAGCATTATATAGATATAAGGATTATATTGGGGGCTGGGAATGGGAAGAATGGCTACTGCCAGCCATTGGGAGCCAAGGCTCCTTCTGGGTCTAAACCCACATGCATGTGACTGCCCTGGACAAAGTGACCGAGGTCCTCGAAGGGCCCATTTGGTCCACACACTCTGCTGTTCCTCGGGGACACAGTGGCGTTGACTGGAAGCCGTGTGTCTCTGCATTGTCCTCTCCCCCACTCTCCTCAGCCTGTCCAGACAGATCCCGAATAAGACAGCCGATCGCTTCACCTCCCATCCCGAGGCGCAATCCAGCCTCCAGAGCGCTCGGGGGACTGTCCAGCACGCTGCAGCCCCGCCTTCTCCCGTAATTACACCATCAAGACTGAATCAGCACACGGGCATTATTGAAATCAGGAGGCCAATTATTCCCAAATCAATTTTGAGTAGGTAAGTCAGGAATTATTCTTGGCGAGACCTTCTATAGACGGGGTTGAGCCAACCTGACCTTCCCTATGCAAATCTGCCCCAGCTGCCCAGAGCACTTAAAGGTTCAGGTCAACACCTAAAAGACAAACTCATTGGGGAGGAGTGGGTGGAGGAAGAGTTAGAGGGAACCATTCGGGCCCACCTATCCCGAGCTCTCTTCAAGGCCTCAGCATGTGCCCGATGGCCTGCTGCTAATGAATGAATGAGTGAATACACAGACGCATGGGAGGGTGGGTACGTGGGGAGAGCAGGCACAGATACCTGCGGTTTCCATAACGTTTGTTTTCCCTGTTTTTCCGCCCTTGCTGAGCCCTCTTCCCCTTATTCCCTACAACCTCAGACACCATCTCACGGCCCCATCGCGGTCCTCCTCCCCCAGCCCTGCCTCTGCCCCACCACACACAAGTTCCTGGCGAAGCAGTGCTGGGTTTCCGACCTTTGCTTGCACCACCTCTGTTCTACGCCCTGTTGCCCCAGGGACTCTGATGACGTTCTGATAACCCAATAATAAGAAGCCCAAATGACCCCATGGGTCCCGCAGCAGAGAACACATTTCTTCTTTAACAAGAGCCTCTCATACCTGGCCTGGGGCAGATGTCACTGGGGACAGGGACCACACTGCAACCGCCGTGAAGCCACATTTCAGGACCCCCGAGTCACATTCTGGAGGCAACTATGGAACTAGTATGGGGTCTCCGGGCACACGGGACTGAGCGGCATCTCCCAGAACAGGCCAGCACACCGATCTACCCTTTCAGGTAACTGGAAACTAGAATACGGTCCAGAGGGACAGTCGTCTCCCCCATCATTGCCTCCCCTTTTGTTTGTTTTTTCCTACAAGGATGCAGTTACCAAAGGAAACAGCTCATGTGGGAATGGCCTCTGAAGTCCAGGGCTTTTAGAAAACAGTAAAAGTATTGTCCCTGGCTGTGCTTTAACTGGCGATGGGTCACAGTGTTCCCCTTTATGCCTTATGTTGATTCCAATGGCAGGAACTCTTTTTCTTGTCTGCTTCTGTGTGAACATATGCAGGGAGAGGCTTGGGGAGGAACTGCAAAAGGTGATAGGCTTTTAGACTGAGTTATTTATTTTACTTTGCATTTTGAAACAATTTCAAACTTAGAGGAAAGGCTGCGAGGACAGGACAGATACCTATGTGCCTTGTGCCCAGAGGACCCCGCCAGCTTTGCCGATGGTCCCGGCACGATCCGATCCTGGACCACACACCCCATTTGGTTTTGGCTTGCGTCTAGTCTCCTTCAATTGGGAACAATTTCCCAGTCTTTCCTAGACTTTCGCGACCTTGGCATTTTGGAAGCTAACAGAAAGATCAGGCATTTTGTAGCATGTGATTTTGATCTGCCCGACGTCTCCTCCTGAGTGGCAGATCTGGCGGGGGGGTGGGTCAGGGGGAATCACAAAGTGAGGCTGTGTGCTCCGTGACTCCTATATCTGCCAGAGCAGAAGTTCCACATGTCCCCTCCCTGGTGGGGCAGCTAGGACCACTGGGCCCAGATGGTGTCCACCAAGCATCTTCATTTCAAAGTTACCTCTCCCCCTTTGTGAAAATAAGCATTTTCTGGGAGACAATTTGAGATGGAAAGTCCCATTGTTCTCCCAACTTTTACCCACTCTTTTTATGGTCCGTCGATGTTTCTTGCCTGTATTAATTATTAGGTGAAGGTGACAATTCTGTCATTCTTTCTGCCTTTATTAGGTGGCATCCTACCGTCAAGAAGAGAGGTCTCCTCTCTTAATTTCTTTATCCACTCAGTCACCCCTACTTTATTCAACTGGCTATGCCATCATTTCTTATTTTGTACCCAACATTGTTGCAGATTCGGTCAGTGGAAGCCCCTTCAAGCTGGCTTCTCCATCTTTCAGACACATCCCTGTAGCTCTCTGAGTACTTCCTTACTCTCTGGCACAAGGTGTTCCAGGCCTGACTTGTCACTTCCCTGCCCCAGCCCTGGAATCAGCCATCTCTTCCAGGAGCCCTTGCCCTTCAATGGAGAATTCAGGCCAGGGTCTTGCTGCTCCTGGAGCCCCTTAGCTGGGGAGTCAAGAAACGTCTTCATGATCACCGGGGAAACCATGAGTTTGCACCAACCCCTTCACAGTGGGTTGAATAGCACCCCCCATCCCTATCTACCCAGAACCTCAGAATGCGACCTTATTTGGAATAGTGTCTTTGAAGATGTGATTAAGTTAAGATGAGGTCATACTGGGAAGGGGTGGGGGCCCTACATTCAGTGACTGGTGTCCTTATAAGAAGGGGACATACAGACACACATGAGGAGATAACGCCAAGGGAAGACAGGGGCAGAGATTGGAGGGATGTGGCCACAAGCCAAGGAACAGCGGGAGCCCCCAGAGCCTGGACAAAGCCAAGAAAGATCATCCCCCAGAACCTCTGGGGAGAGCTCAGCCCTGCTGACACCTTGATTGCAGACTTCTGGCCTCCAGAACTGGGAGAGAATGAACGTCCACTGTTTTAAGCCCCTGTCCCAGTTTGTGGCACTTTGTTGCAGAATCCTCAGAAAACCAACACACCCTCCAAATGCAACCCACACCTTCAGATCATCCTCACTTTCCCGCTTTCCTTATCTGTGCCTCCTCTTCCCCAGGAGAAACTGGGCTCCCAGTACATGCTTGCCTGTCTACTTAGCCCCATCCTGCGCAGGAGGCCATCTCTCAACCCCGCCAGTCACTGCCCTGCTCTGACGTCCCCTTGAATGGCCTCAGCCACGTGCATTGGCAGAAGGACTTCCCTTTATTTGTGGTTGTAGAGTCTGACAGCAACTCTGCGGTTAGAACCTCCAGAAAGCCTTTCTGTTTCCCATGCTTCCGACGAAGGTCGGGGCCAGAAGCAGGACACCCTTGTCCTCACCCTGTATGAAGCCATCAGGTTTTTTTTAAATTTTTAAAAAGTTGTGATAAAAATACACATAACATAAAGTTTATCTTCACCATCTTTAAGCACGCAGCTCAGTGGCATTAAGCACATCCATGCTGTTGTGCAACCATCCGCACCATCCATCACCAGAATTTTCTTATCTTCTCAAACTAAAACTCTGTCGCCATTTAACACTGACTCCCCATCTCTCTCCCCCAGCCCCTGGCCCCCACCCTTCTATTCTCTGTCTCTATGAGTTTAATGACTCTAGGGAAGCCACGTAAGTGGAATCGTACACGATTCGTCTTCTTGGGACTGGCTTATTTCACTGAGCGTAGTGTCCGCAGGGTTCATCCATATTGTAGCAGGCGTCCTTCCTTTTATAAGGCCGAGTAATATTCCTCTGTACAGAGGGACCAGTTTGTTTATCTGGTCATCCATCCACGGCCACTTGAGTTGCTTTTACTTTTCAACTGCTGTGAATAACATGGGTGGACAAATGCGTCTTTGAGTCCCTCCTTTCAATTCTTTGGGATTTCTGCCCCATCAGATCCCGTTCACCTTCCAAGTTGAAGGGATCTGTGCTCTGCATGGGGATGCCCACGCTGGCGGAGGGTCTGCGTTAGGGGATCCCTACACCCCAGTAGATATCCAGGTGCCAAGGACGCAGGAAGAGATGCTGGACTCTGGTGGCGAGGCAGAAGGAAATGTGCCTTTGACCAAACACACAACTCAAAGTCAGAGATGAGCGCCGCCGTGAGTCTTCGTGCTGTGAGGAACAGAAGTCACGTGTACAGAAGAGGCTGCTGCCTCCCTCCCCATCCTTAGATGGCTTTCTTCTTTTAAAAATATGCTCTGAGGGTCATTTCTGTGCAGTGAGAGAACACGGAAAATACCAACAACTTGTGTGAAATACCAGCCAAGATGACTCAGTAAGAAAAAATAAAATGCAAATTGATCTCTGCCTCTTGGGAACTGATTTAAGAATCTGCTCAAAATCAAATTAACTTTTTGACTTATTTCCCCAGAAAGCTCAGGAGGCAGCAATGAGGCCTCAGGTGAACACTCACCCGGGAAACACAGGGGTGTCGGGTGATGGAGTCACCTGCTTTCCAGGGCCTGTCACCTGGCTGTCATGTGTACGGAGGGGATAGGCTGTGCCGGGATGGACTGGTTCCCCAAATCTGGCAGGACCCAAGCCCGTGGCCAAGCAAGATCCATTTGCTTGACGGGCACCTCGGCTGGTCCCCTGTGTCATTCAGCTCCCGGTGTGTACCAGCAGTCTCAGCCTGGTGATGATGGAGAATCTGTCCAGCCACAGGGTTTTCGTGCAGGTCCTGCCCATCTTCGCTTCCCCTGCATCCCTGCACCGGCACCCCGACCTGGCCTCCTGATTCGGCGTCTCTCCTGAACACAGCAGCCAGAGTAAACCATGAGAACAGAGGTTGGATCTCGTCGCTCTAACCCTCCAGGGCTCCTCCTGGTCTCCGGATCCCGGGGAAGTGCTGCCCGTGCTCTGAAAGCCCTGTTCTTCCCCTCCGTCCTGCACACTCTGACTCCCTCCCCACACACTGGCTCTTCCACCTCCTCCGAGGACCCTGTGCTGGTCCCGTGCAGCCCCCAGGGCTCGCCCCTTCTACTGCTGCCTGGTGACCCCTAACCACTGCACCCCTCCCCAGCCACACTGACCCCCCATCAGAAGGACATTCTTCTTCTGTAAACCTAGCCTCGGTGTCTGGTGTCCTGCATGCTCACCGTGGTTTGCAATCATGCATTTGGGTGAATTCTTGTATAATCCCCCTTCCCGCCTAAGGAGAGCAGGGCCCCACCTCTCCAGGGCCCGCCACCAGGCTTGTGCATAGTAGGTGCACAAGATCTGATTCTTGGGAAATAAAGTCTGTGCTCCCTGTTGGCTTTGACCTTCTTCTACTCCGGGGCAGATGTCCTGGCTCCAGGCCATCCTAAGTATGTTGCTGCAGTGATTCTAGGACCCTGGTGTTGGGTCTAACTGCACCTCTGATAGATGACAAGGAGAGAAACACCACTTTTAGGGGGAAGGAGTAAAATCTGTCCTCAGTACTGGGTGAAACCAGGGCTAGGAGCTCTTGTGTCCTCAGGCGGGCTCCCTGCACAGAGCAGGGGTCTAACCAGCTCTTGGGACGCGGGTTCTGGGTTACCCCCAAACACACACGGCACCCCCGACATCGAGTTCACGGCTTCCTCTTTTGGCCTCTGGCAAGAATTATATTGAGGTGGCTGGCATTTCTTTCCTTCTCCCCAAGCCCAGGAAAATGGGCTTCAGGGGGCCGGGACCCAGCAGCCTGGACCTGACTCCATGCGACGAGCTGACAGCCGCGTTGGCAACAATGTAAAGAGAGAACAAAGCGCCCGCCCCTGCCAGGTCCAGGTCATCATCAATACTTGCAATTTATGGGCTTGGCCAGGGCGCTGGGCAGAGGCCAGGAGCAGGCAGGCCTCCCCACTTACCCCAACCTGTGGCTCTGCCTTCCAGCCCCTCTCTGCTGGTGCCTGGGCTCCGACCAGAGACCCGGGGGCCCACGTGCTCCATCCACTTCCCGACGGTAACTACAGGCTGCTAAGGGACAGGCGCCTCTCAAGAAGCAGCTCAGACCATCCCCACTTTGCAACGATGCAAAAACGGGTAATAACCCCATTTTCCCAACACCTGCACCGCTTGGGTTTACCTGGCCTATCCCTTCCCAGGATGCTGGATTAAGCGAGGCTCCTGCCCGACTAGGGCCTGCAAACGAGCCCTCACAGGACAAACCACCCAGGCCTTGTTCCACACCCAGGACCTCTGGGACACCTGTGTCCCCGCAGAGACCTAGGCGGATCCCACCTGAGCTCTGCACCCCAAATTCAGAGGGGCTCCCCCACCTGCATCCCCAGTGCACACGGCTGGGGGGCAGGGGGCTGAGCAATAGGGGCGTGCTCTTCATTAAAAAAATCCTCTGGGAGATCGATTTTTAAAAAATTGACTGGAGCAGGGAGGAATAAATTAGGAGTTTGGGATTGACATGTACACACTACTATATATATAATAGATAACCAATGAGGACCTACTGTATAGCACAGGGACGTCCACTCGATATTTTGTAATAACCCATAAGGAAAAAGAATACATATATATGTATTTGCTATACACTTGAAACAAACACAATATTGTAAATCAACTATTCTTCAATAAAAAATATTTTAAAACAGGGCAAAAAAGCCTGTTCGTTTACTTATTTGATAGATACTATGGAGCACGGTGGGTGCAATTATTCTCGATATGTTATATAGGGTGAAAAAAGAAAGCGCTTATCAGGGTTCTGCTTGGAAGGGGCTGGGGGCTAACTGGGGAGGGAGGGCCTCGTTCCAGTCTTCTTCTGCAGTAATTTCTGTAGCACAACAGGGAAGGTGACCTGAGCACAGAGGGAAGGAAGAGACTACTTCTGGCCACACGGGATTAGAGAGAGATTTGTGGGAGGGGAGTGTTTGGGGCCAGTGGCTCTGGAACAGGGCAAGTACCGGAAGCAGAGGTAAGGCCCTGGGAAGGAGAAGGGTCCCTGGAGGCCATGTGCGGAGGTGACCACAGCCTTGAACCCGGTTAGGGAGCACGGGCTTTTCTCGTATACAGTGAGGAGCCATTGATGATCCTGAGCCGGGGAGCGGCCGCTGCGTGCAGACTATGAAATGTATGGAATAAACCCCCTTATAGTTCCTCCTGTGTGCCAGTTCTGAGCACTTCCCAAGTATTGACTCCTGTCGTCCTCACAGCACTATGAAGCAGGCATGTTTTGTATCCCCGTTTCACAGGTGAGAAAGGTGAGGCACAGAACAGTCAGGCATTAGAACAAGGATGCAGCGGAGCTGGTTTTCAGACTTGAGGAGCCTTGGCCCTCTTCTCCTAAGCTCTGGTTCCCTAGATTGGCTGGGGGTGGCCAGGGCAGAAGACAGAGAATCAGGGCCTTTAGGAAACACATCAGGCAGAGCCAGCCACTGACCCAGAGGCACTGGGCGGCCGGCCCCCTAGCACAACACGCCTGCCTTGGAGCACCTCCCGGGCCGTCTGTGGGCAGGGTGTGTGGCAGGCGACAGACTCCTCTAAGGCAGAGCCCCAACCCTGGGTCCCCAGCCGGGACCCTGCGTGCCTTACCCCATCCCTTCTGGGAATCACCCATCCCCCTCTCCCAGAAGTGACAGTCAGGACGGGAGACAGGCTGTTGTCTAGTCTGAAGTGATTTGAGCCCAGACTGCTCCTCTTGGCTTCTCCATCTAGCAGTAAGGACCCCTGGGTCCCGCCGGAGGCCTGGGGGGGAGCCCCACATCCACTGACCAGCTGAGCTCCCTCCACCCGCCCAGTGAAGACGCGCGGCAGCTCAGACAGCACACGTGGACAAGCCGACTTGTGACGGGGACACGGAGGGAGGGGGGGAGGTGCGCTTGAGGGCCCTGGGGACAGAGGACGCCCCTGGACCTTGCAACCTGCTGAGAAGGAGGTGAGAAATTTGGCCCCTTCCCCACCCCTCCCCCACCTCTGGCTCCTCAGGGCTGCCTCTTTCCTTCCTTCCGAGAACGCCCACCGAGAGCTCATGCACTGTACAGGGCGTCACCTCTGTGGGTCCCTCTGTCCAGTGGGACGTGAACTGAGATCACGTGACAGCAGGGCTGTCGTTCGTTCATTGCCTGAGGACGTCAGGCTGGGTCCCCAGGCAGCTGGGGAAAGGGATGGCGTTTCCCAAAGCTGATGCAGGGGTGTTGCTATGTCGGGGTGCAGGGGCTTTCCTGCCCCTCTCACGCGCCTTTAGCCCCCTCCCTCCCTTTCCTCAGATGCTCTAACCGCCTTTGCTGGGACCTCCCAGGGCCTGCACCTCCTGGGGAAGCAGCAGAAGCTGCATTTGGGCTGCAGAGTGGGCAGCTGAGAAGGGGCTTCCCAAGAACGTCGGAATAGGTCAGGAGGAGGGGAAAGGCCAGGGCCCCACGACGGGGGGTGGCGGGGAGGAAGGCTTAGCCAGGCTTGGCCAAGGGATGGCTGACTCCACACGTGTGCGTGCTCAAAGGTCCAGGGTGCTGGGAACAGCAGGCCTTTGGGGCCAAGCAGTCTGCGACTGTCACAGACTCCTTGATCTCTTTTAGTCTCTACTTCCTAATCTGTGCGATAGACTCCAAAGAGTTGTTGAGAAGACTGAAGGAGATAAAGCCCGGGGTAGTGCAGTGCATTACAATAACATCCCTAGAGCCTGGAATCCTGACTCCATCCCTTATAGGCTGTGTGACCTTGGGCAAGTCACTTAACCTCTCTGTGCTTCTGTTTTGCCACTGCCGAATAAGGAGCAGAGGAGTGTCTGTCTCCCAGAACTGCTGTGCCTCTTACAAGATTGAATTCAAGCCAAGCACTTAGAACCTGGCTCTTGGTGGGTATGAGATACATCTAATTATTAAGAGTGAAGGCAGGACTTGCAAATTGACTCCCTTCCTTCATTTTCTGGGGCTCAACTCATGTGTTGCTTTCTTCTAAGAAGGTGCAGCATCCCAGCTGGCACCTTTCTTCCTCCCCCCGCCAGAACAAGTGCCTGGGGTTCAGGAGGTTTGCGGGTCTGTACATGGATTTTCATGGTCATGGTTGAAAGGGCCTTTTGCAAATTGCTCCCGTTTTTCCCTGGGCTGAGCCCAGTCGACACTTGGACCTGATGGGTTATAAATGCAGCTAATTGGAGCACTGGCAAGGCCCGGCTCGTGCGGCCCAGCCCTCGCGTGAGCTGCTCCGTTCGGCTCTCCCCCCGTCTCCTTTGATCCACACTTTGTAAGGGCATCTTGCCCTAGAATTATGAGCACAGAAATCAGAGCAAGAATCTTCCGCCTTCTATTTCTGGCTCTGACACAGACGATGGCGTGTGGGCAGATCACAACACCAGAATCTTCTCTGGCATCTGGGAAATAGCACAAGTCACAGTGGCCTTGTCCAGCCCTTGCCCTGCCACCAATGGGGGCTGGGGGAGGCTCATCCCGGACCACTCTGGGGCAGCTCAGGACACCCTGGAACTTCCCCACAGGTCATGCCCAGTGGATTTCCTGTGCTTGGGAACAGGATTAGCTCTCCTTGCTCCGTTCTTCCGGAACAATGCGAACAGGCTTCTCGGAACAGGGAAGGCAGCTGCTCAGTTGTACTTGGTTCCCACTGGACTAGTCACGTGCTTCATGAGGGCGGGGGCAGAGACTATTCCGACGACTATAAAGGCCCCATAGCACAGAGCCAGGCGCTCGATATATTCTGGTTGGTTGAATGAATGATTTATTGAATGAAAGAACGAGCAAATGGGATTCGCCTGGGCATTTTCTCCCTACTGGATGACCTGCTTCTATACCCAAGATCTGGAGACGGTGGTTCTCAGGGCAGCTGGGACCTTGGGCAAGTGCAGACCCACATCTCCCCAGTGGAGGCAGTCCGAAGGGCGCATTTCATGTCCGTAAAAAAATAAATCAAGTGAAAACCCTGGGCCAAGCCCCATGGGGCCCTGTTGCCTCCCAAGGGCCTCCTGAGAATGCAGGGGAGATGATGACGGCACACTGCAGCTCACCCAGAGTTCCAGCACCCGTTACCCACGTGCCGAGGGAGGCCTGGCACAGAGGTCATCCCATTTTACAGATGTGCACACAGAGGCCCAGGGCCCCAGGCCCACCCCAGGTCCTGCAGGGGGCCAGTGAGCTATCTCAGTCCTGTACTGCTTCTACGAAGCTGCTCTATACCTGCTGGCATCGGGCACCGTGGGGCACCCGGGGTGGGGGTGACGCTCTTGTTTATAGAAAGGTCTAGCATCGATGAGGCTGTCTGTGGGCAGAGCGTAATTCGGAGGGGACTCCTTGAGGACCTCCAGCCATGCATGGCACAATGTCCTGGGCTCCAGGACTCAGGTGAAAGCCGGTGGACCAGAGCACCGGCGGAAGCAGAACTGCCAGGCAGGGAAGCTTCCCTCCAGCATCTGTGTGCTACTCCTCCACCCCACCTCCTCCTGGGAGGCTGGGCCTTGCCCAGATCGGCCACGTGACACCCTAGCAGGGTCCTAAGATGAGATGGCATAGGGTCCCCTGGACCTGCACAGCCTCTTCAGTACACTCTGACCTCAAGGGTCCTACATCACCATGCAGCCCCCTTCCTCAGCCTCTCTGGGGAAGAGGGGGACACAGCTGTCCCCAAACCTGTGTGTTAAGGGCCCTCTGAGCAGAGGTTCTGGCTGAAGGGCTTGTCCTTGTACCCTGGGAGGCTGTGGAAATGCACCTCATTGGCCCCGAGAGGGAAGGCAAGCTCACATCGCCCCCTCCCAGTGGGGCCTTTCTCCCTAGAGGGCACGTCCCACGGCCATCCCAAGGCTCTGGGGGCTCCCTCTCTGTTACTTTCACAGCTGAGATTAGGAGGGGATGCCTTCGCCTCCAGGGAGGGGTCTTGGAGGATGGGCAGCGTGGAGGGGATGCTGCTGGCGATGGACATCCCAGACCCCTTCATGGTGAATGCAGAGAACCCTGGCCCCCTAGGATGGATCGGACCCGAGAAAAAGTGGGGAGCAGGGCACCATCCCAGAGCCTGGCTTCGGCTTTTCTCTAGAAGCTGCCAGCCTAAGATGCTACTGTGTGAGCACCTCTGCCTTTGTCCCAGGGCGGCCAGGAGCCTGTAGAAGCTGGTCCTTCTGGAAATCCATGCAAACAGCACCCCGTGTCAGAGTGAGTTTGCCCCGTGGGCCTCCATATGCCACCAGCCAAGCTTTGGGGTCACAGTCCCTTAAACCACCTGCTTCTTCTTCCTTCTCAAGCTGACCTGACAAGATGACTGGCTGACCAGGCCCACGGCCCCTCGGTCTGCCTGCCCTGCCCTGTACTTTTCTTTTCCTTTCCTTCAGCTTTATTGAGGCATCATTGACAAATTTAAATATATTTAAAGTGTACAACAAGATGCTTCGATATCCTGTACTTTTCTTAGCTCTCGGAGGGCACTTAAAATGCCAAGATGAGGCTGCAGCTCTTCCCTGGAGATGACATCTTGAAAGACTCTGAGCAAATGTCAGCTCTTCCAGTTACTTCAAAAAACAACAATAAAATGTTCTCATGGTAAAAGCATCTGCAGTCTCCTTTAAATTTCGGAAGCTGAATCTATGAGTGAGACTAAGAAGAGATACCCAAGGGAGAAGGACATACTTTCTGCTTGGAGGAAAAGGAGGGGTGCAGGCAAAGTTTGATCCAGCCAGGGAGGGGACGAGACCTGCTCAAGGACCAAGCGTCAGAGGGGGGCTGGAGTGTCTGTTCTTCTCTGTGCAGCTTTGGATGCCCAGCTCCACCCTGCCCCTGACAGGTGCTCCAGAAATCCTTGTTGCTTCGGGAGGATGGGGCTGCCTCCATCTGGCAGGTGTGGGCTCAGCACTGCAGGACAGAAAGGGCTGGTGTTTTCCTCCTACGGAGATGCGTCCTCCCCTCTGGCTCTGGCCTGAAAGGCGGGCCTCAGGTTCTGTGGTGCCATCTCCAGCTGCAGAATGGGGAGGCCCCGCAACATTTCTGCTGTCTGGACCAGCGGGAAACACGCACACCTTCCAGGAATTGACATATCCAGCAGGGGAAACAGTGGCTGGTGTTTTTGCTTGTCTTTAAAATTTGTAAGAATGAGATGAGATCAAGAGGAAGTTAAGCGTTTTGCCATCATCCCGCTTCTTCTCTAGGTGAGCTGCAGATTCATCCCAGCTTCTGGAACAGCTGTGCCAAGCTCACTGCCTAGAATTCTCTTTGTCTTCTAGGGTTGTTTTTCCCCCAAAGCCAAAGTCAACAACAAAAGCAACCTCTACAAGAACCTCTGCCCTAAACACGCTGCAGACATGTCTCTCTTCCTCCCCGTTCCTCCTCTGATAGGACGCTAAATAATCCACGTGTGGTCGAGGAAAACTTCCAGAAACTTCTGTTCTCAGGGATGAAGAGCCCCTTCCCTCCGCAGCCATCTTACCAAACACTCCCTCCTCAAGGATTTGCTCTCATAGGGCTACACAGACAGGAGAGAGGAGCTGTATTCGGTTGACAATGGGGGGCAGAAAGAAGGGGGTACTTTTATGGGTTGAACTTTGTGCCCCCACAAAAGATGCTGAAGTTCTAACCCTGAGTACCTGGGAATGTGACCTTATTTGGAAAGGGTCTTTGCAGATGTAATCAAATTAAAGATCTCAAGATGAGATCATCCTGGATTATCTGGGTGGGCCCTAAACCCAATGACAAGCATTTTGAGTGGACTTGTGTCCCTCACAAAAGCTATGTTGCAGTCCTAACCCGCAGGACCTCAGAATGTTCCCTTATTTGGAAACAGGACTTTTCAGGGGTGATCAAGTTAAAGTAATGCCCAGCCCTCATGCTCCAGCTGGACCACCCAAGTGCCCCGGTGAGCGTAGTGACACCCATGGGGACACAGACCCTGTCGAGGGTTCCTCCCACTCTGACTGGCTCCCCTGACATAAGAAAATGGAGATCTTGTCAGTGTTGAGGTCAGGAGCCAGGCCATTTATTCATTCACTGGAGGTGCTGTTTACAAGTGGGAAGCCGAGATGGCTGAGTGTATTAATTAAGGATCCATCTCTAGGTGTTGATGCATAATTTATTTCAATGATTTTCTTCCCTAGGACACAAAAGAACAATGGGCTCCACGCTGGCCAGGTCAAGAGGGGCAGGAGACTGGGGGCAGCACCCTTGGGTTCCGCAGGCCCCATGACCATCAGGGGCTGATGGGGAGATTGACGGGGGTCCTCAGGACAGAGGCGACAGGCCCAGCGAGGCTGGTTCTGATGACAGAGAGACCACAGGACAGTGGGCTGGGGGAGGAGAGGGTCCCGGGCCCAAGGTGGAGAGGAAAACTCCATGAGGAGATATGGCCCAAGATGGACGTTTCCAGGAAAGTTGCTTCTGTAGCAGAGCTGGTGCTAAAATCTGTGTTTCAGGGGAGCTGAGTGAGTTCACTGGGATGTGGGACTCAGTCTCACGGCCATGAGGAAGTGACGCCTGGAATGAGCTGCATGTGGGCCCTCCCCTAGTCGGGCCTCCAGATGAGCACCTGGCCCAGGTGTAGGAGGTAACCAGGAGCCTCAGAGCAGTTAGACCTCTGCTCCCAGCTTGACACCTCTGGAGCCCAGAGCCCATGAGACCCCAAGCAGAGGACCCAGTGAAGGACCCACAGAAACTGACAAGTAGGTGGTGTTAAGCCCCTGAACTTGCAGACTTTGTTACACGGCACAGGTGACTATTACAGCCTGGAAACTGGGATGCCTGTAAGTGGGTTTGTACGAGTGAGCGCATAAACAAATGACCATCAGGGTGATGGGTCCAGGTGGGCCGTCAGACACGAGGCCCATCCTTCCATGGCCGGTGGTGCCCTTGCCTTAGCCCATTCAGGGAGAAACATCAAGCCCCTGGAAACTTCCATCTTGGGCCACATCTCCTCATGGAGATTTCCTCTCCACCTTGTGCCCCGGACCCACTCCTCCCCCAGGAAACTCCTGAGGGACCGGACCCCAGGAGGCCTCCTCTCCCCCCACCACCCTCCCAGCTGCCAGGTTCTTAACTCAGGAGCAGAGAGGTGCCTGTCCACCTTGGGGGGATGGACAGGGATTTTAAGTGTCTCGATGGTGATCAAGATTCCAAGGATAAACTGCAGATGGGAAGAACTGATATCTGGGGATCTGGCCAGAAGGACGGTGGGCACGAGACTTCAGGATATCCCAGGAATGTAAAGCCTCCCTGCCCGCCTCCACCTGCTCCAGGTGGGGCTCTGCCTTGCATGGCGCCCACCCCATGGAAGCTCATGGCAGTGGCAGGGTAGATCAGAGTGTGTTCATTGCCTGGATGCTTCAGTTTTCCTAATAATGGACTGGAGGCACCAGCCCATCCTCAGCTGCTTGCTGAGAAACCAGAGGAGCCGAGATGCTGCTGGCCTTGCATCTTGCCGCCCTCGATGGCTCACTGTCTCCTGAGCCTCTGGAAACAGTGCCCAGTCTGATATCCATGGATGTGTCAGCCGTCCACTGGCCAGAAGTGCACCCCAGTCTTGCCAAGCAGGCAGCTGACCACTGACCACTGTTTTGAATGCAGCACCAGTCCTGGGCCTGGGGTCCACACACCCTGAATGTCCACCCAAGTACGGGGACAGAATGTGATTTCCAATAAAGCCTGGGCCTCAGAGGGAAGAGTGAGGGACTCGTTTCTGAGTCTGGGTCTGAGTCTCAGCCAGGAGCAGGGCCAGTCCTGGTGTGGATTAGAGAAGACTGCTAAAAGGTGCACTCCAGATGGCCATTCTGTGGCTGGCAGGGCCTCCAGCCTCGGGCAAGACTCTCATGGCGGAGAAACTGACCCTTACGCCTGGAAGGGGCTGACGTTTTCATGGGCTTCGAGGTGGAAGGCAGCAGAAAGAGCCCGGGATGTTCTGTGAACTTGGTGATGTTTTCCCAAGAACCGGTTTGACTGGGCAGGTGGAGGCTGCAAGGCCCTGGTAGAGGGGATGCAGGAGTTGGTACAGGGTGGCAGCTGGGATGTACTCTTCCACGTCTGCTGACCCACAACCTAACCAGGTGAGGACACCGAGGTTACCTCACCAGGTGAGGGGCCACAGGTGGGGTCCGGGTCATTGCCAATGTCAGTGTGGACAGAAGCTGGCTTGCACATGTGGGGGTAGTTTGCACATGTGGGGGTAGTTCTCCCGTGGCTGCTGTTGGAACTTAGAAAAACCTGCTCCAAACCTGCTCTTGACCAGGACTTCCACATCCTCCCCACCTCCCTGCACGGGCTCCAGCCCTCTGCCCCGCTTCTTCTCTTCCCACACTCAGCCTCACTCCTGCCACGCGGCCTCCGCACTTGCCCCTGGAAGGCTCGGGCCCACATCTCCCAGCCCCCAGACACCTCCTTCCCACCAGCTCACATGCCCCACCTCCATCCGGGCTGATCTCCGTGTGCACCTGCCCACCGTCTGTCCACGCCTGAGGGGGCAGAGCCTCCTCTTCACGCCCCTCAGGGCCACTTCCCACTCGCGTTGGCGCAGGTTCTCAAGTTAAAAGGGGGGGTGTCCATCATTGGGAAAAGCAGGGCTTTCCAGACCTGCCTTCCCCTCATCACCTCCGGTCTCTCTACCGAAGTCCAACTCATCCGCCCTCTCCACTGAGCACAGATGTTGGCCTCCAGCCACCAAGGCCAGCCCCTCGTCCTTTAAGGACTTTGCCTCCACAGTATCTCTGTTCTCTCCCCACCGTGAGTTTTCATTCCCTGCCGGACCATTCGCGTGGGCAGGCAGTGTGCCTGAACGCTCCCTCATCACAAACAGCAAAACAAGACAGCAAAGTCCTGTGTCACCTCTGTGGTCCTCTCCCCTCCGCTTTCCCCCTTCCCTCGCAGCCCGGACTGCGCAAAATCTCCAGCTCCACCCTCTGCCTCTGCTTGTTCACCGCCCGCCCCCATCCGCTCCACCGGGGCATCTTCTCACCAAGCCTCCAGTAGTCCACCCCGACACAGGACAAGGGTGACGCTCCCTTGGTTCTCACTTCCCTGGCCTCCCAGGAGCTCTGACACTGGACCACATTCTCCTCCCCCTCTCTCTCCTTCTCTCCCTCCTCCTTCCCCCCTCTCCCTCCCCCTTCCTCCTCCCTCCCCCTCCTCTTCCTCCT
>NW_020174791.1:1069485-1101945 GCF_003031525.2 Neophocaena asiaeorientalis asiaeorientalis
CAGGACTCCCCAGGTCCCTGTGTCCATCCCCGTCTCATGCGATCCACACTCCCTCCAGGTGATCTCAACCCTCCACACCCAGACATCGGAGGGCTTTGAGTCTCCACCCCAGGCCAGACCTTCCCCAGCTGCAAACTCACAAGTCCAGAAATCCGCAGACGTCCCCACCTGGACAGCGCACATGGCAGCTTGGCCTCAACATGGCTAAAGCGGCTGACGTCCTTTTCCAATCTGTGCCCGCCCACGCTGCCCCGTCTCAGCCAAAGGCACCACTGTCAGTTGAAGACACGAGTTGCTCAGACCCAACACTTGGAGGCCTTCCAGGTTGTTCTCTCTCACCACTGCCCCGTCCGATTCTTCAGTAAGTCCGCCCACCGCCAGCCTCCCCTCTCCACTGGGCTGCCTCCATCACCCGCACTCCTGTCCTTCCCCTACGGTTGCCCTCCAGGAGCTTCTGCGGGACTACGGCACTCTGTTCACCCCATACACTCAGGATAAAACCCAGAGCCCTTACGGTCGCCCCCAAGCACCTCGCAACCTCGCCCCAGCCACCACTCTGACCTCCCCGACTCCAATTCGTATGACCCGTCCCGCAGAGCCCTTCTGTCACTCATCACATCACACGGTTTCCTTTGCCTACACCTTCCATTTCCCTGCCATTCCCTCCTTCTCATCATTCGGGTCCTTGGGTGGGGAGGCCTGCCTCCCCGGCCACACTCACCCACCCACCTCGTGTGTACCCTCCTCGCACACGTTCGTACATGGGGTTTCCTTATTTGTGTTTTTACATGTGTCTGTCTGTCTGCTGACCCTGGAGGGGACAAAGACCGTGTGTGTGTTGTCTTCTGATGTCACTGCAGAGCCTGGAACATAGTAGGTGCTCAGTAAACACTTGAACTGAAAGAACAAGTGAGTGAATGATGATCTACAGGGATGAGGCCACTGGGAGCTCAAGAATTTTGATCTCTGACTTGTCTGTGAAGCTCAGTTTATACAAAAGGAAACTTGCTCCAAGCCCCAGTGGCTCCCAGGGCCTCTGGGCAGCTCTGGCCTCGTGGGGGAGGGTCAGTGAGGGTTGGGCTAATGCTCTCCCCCCGCAGGTCTGCCTACCTCTCCAGCAACGCCAGGACTAGGGGCAGATGAAAAAATCTGCAATTTTCCCTGCCTCTCCAGGAGAAAATTCCCAGGCACTGCCAACTCCAGCCAGAGCTAATGAAAGCTCCTCCCATTGTAGTGGGTTCAATAGCAGCCCTCCCCCGCAAAGATAGCCATGTCCTAATCCCTGGAACCTGTCAATATGACCTTATTTAGAAAAAGGACCTTTGCAGATGTAATTACATTAAGGGTCTCAATACGAGACTATCCTGGATTATCAGGGTGGACCCTAAATACAATGATGGGTGTCCTTATAAGGAGAGACACAGACACAGAAAGAATAAGCCATCTGAGGACAAGGTCGAGATTAGAGGGATGTGGCAACAAGCCAAGGACACCGGAGTGCCCAGCAGCTGGAAGAGGCAGGAAGGATGCTCTCCTAGAGCCTGTGGAGGGAGCCCAGCCCTGCCCACACCTTCATTTTGGTCCTCTGGCCTCTGGAACTGGGAGAGAATGAACTTCTGTGGTTTTAAGCCCCCCAGTTTGGGGTGACTTGTTGCTGCAGCCCCAGGACACTCACACACAGAAGAAAGCTTCTGTGTGCGGCACGCAGGTGAGGGCGAGGCCCAGGGATGCCCAGAACTGCAGCCGGGATTCTCGGGGGGCAGGGGCATCTTGGAATGTGGGGACACATTTGGTTGTCACGATGACTGGCATCAGCTGAGTAAGGCTGCGATGTCACCTGCCCTGCAGTGCGGGGGACAGACGTGCTCCCCCAGAGACGGCCCTCTGTCCTGTGTGACTGCGAACGTCCTGCCACACATTCAGGCACATTCTGAATGCTCTGAGCCCGGAGACCCTCCTTTGCCTCCACGTACAGACCCAGAGTATTCTTTACATGATTTTAAGGAGCACCGAAGTTTCCCAGAATGCAACCACCACACACATCAAAAGGAAGCTGTATTATTTTTGTCCCCAAGGTTGCAGAGAGCTGCTCACCATTTCAGAAAGTCACGTGCCCTCAAGGCCCAGAAGACACCTGTCTCAGCTCGCGTTGGCATCATGTTCCTGGTGATGCCCCAGGGCCAGGGAGGAGGGTGCCTTTGACCACCTCCTTACGCTTCCCAGTGAAGATGTACACAGACCAGCCTTTATCATAAGTAACCTTCCTCTGTGTTGCCTCTAAATCACACTCAGGGCACCACTCAAGTGTTTAGAACCATTGCTTTCGGCAGGCTATATTTTCTATGAAAATGTAGGTGCGTTGGAAGTGAGTTAAGGGAGCATTTGCAAATGTGTATTCGGAACTCGGGCTGTACGTCTGGATGGTCAGGGGGCCTGCCCTAGAGCCCCGGCACTTCCTTCTCCTGCTCTCTGGCACCCTCCTCCCAGCCCAGCTTTCTCCAGCTGCCTCTGTCCTCCAGGGTGGCCCCTCCTGCCCCGTCCCCACAGAGGATGCCGGTGCCCTCCTTCATGCTGATGGGGGATAGAGAAGAGGACCCAGGTGTGCGTCTCTCAGGGGCTCTGCCCTCGGCCCAAGGACACACCCATGGAGTCCTGGCCAGGGCCCTAGCTGCTGGCCTTTCTGGGCAACGTGTGAAAGCACACCGTGTTTTCACATCTGACCCTTCCACGCCCCTGGCCTAGACTTTGCTGGTGGAGACCCCCTGCTCCGGGAACTTCTTGAAGGCCCAAGAGGACAGGGAAGGTTCTTTCATCACTGGACCTCACACATGGCCCAGAAAGTGCAAGCAAATAAGACAATCGTCTTCCTCTCGGACTTAGGACCCCTGTCCCCACCTCACTCAGGATGTCCTGAAGCTTCAGGCAACAGGGGTGTGTGGTGGGGAGGGTCCCCCCAGAGTCATGGAAAGGGCCCTGGCCTGGGGGTGAGGAGAGCTGGGTGGGGATCCACCTGCCCCCCGACTCTCGATGGCTGAGCCTCCCTCAGCATCAGCACCACCCCCTGCCCCCCAGGCCAGTTTTGAGAACGTGGAGAGTGAAGCATGGCAAGTCCTTCCTGGGCTACTTATTGGGGGAGGGTTGTGTTCCAGGGGGGTCTGGAGAGAAGCAGGCTGTCCTCGTGCAAAGGATGCTCCAGCTCATGACCTCCCCTTGGTGTGACTGCCCCCGAACACACACGGGGCCGCCGATGTGGCTCGTTAGGGGGTCTGGGTTTCCGGGGTAGGTCTGATTGCTGAAAGCCTTCCAGGGCAGAGAAAGGTCACAGAAGAGCGAGAACAATTCAGGCTGGGTACCTGCACATCCTCATCCTAATACCTTCGGGGAGCATTTGAAGGACACAAAATAAGTAGCACGTTCCCAGCGCTGGCGCCATTCCGACCCCCAAGGTAGCCACAAGAGGAGGTGGACTCCATCATCAGCTCTGCCCTGGCATGCCGCAAGCTCCGCACTCCACCGGGGTCAACACGGTCAAGTCTCAGGACGGCCTCGCGAGGTGGAAAGCATTTCCCAGTTCCGCAGGCAGGGAAGCCGGGACTCCCCGAGGTCACGTGCACAGTCGAGGACATGCCACTGGCCCGCAGGCGGGCCTCCAGGGCCTGCGGCAGGTCCCGTCAAGGCAGGGGCTCTCCCCACCAGCCCCAGCTTTGTCTCCCACACAGCTCCCCAGACAGACTCGGCATCCCTGCTGCCAAAGGAAACTTCTGGAAAGGGAAGCCGCATCCTCTGTTATCACTGATCCTCACCTCCCAGCCACAGACTTCAGGGCAGAGAGTCGCTGAGCCACATCGAAAGCAAAGACCGGAGGTCTGGTCTTTCTTCCTGTCTGACCATGTGGCACGTCCATCACCCGGCAGTCGGGGCTGAGTCTCCGGAACTGGGCAGGGAGCTCTGGGGAGCCCTGACCTTCACTGAGAACCTACCTGCTGCAGAGGTGACGGCACTCTTTCTTCCTCAGGTGTAATCACTTGGGCCCTTTCAAGTTAGTCACTGTAACCCAGGACCACTCCTGGGCAGGGGCGGGGGACAGAACGGGTGACGTCTCACCCCAAACAGAGGCTCTGAAACCCCGTTGCCAGCAACCACCCTGATGACCCCAGAGCCTGCCTGCGCCCGGGAACTGCTGGGCCCACTGCCTGGCCCCCCGGCTGGCAGGCAGGCTGTTGACGCTGTAAGCGGGGAATGCCAAAGCTCTCCAGGGCTCTCCTTTCACTGATGACAAAACAGGAGGGAAACGGCACCAAGGCCGCTCTTCTGGTGCTCGGCAGAAGGACACATGCCTCTCACATTGCTATATCAGTTCAGAGCTGGACCAGGGACCCCAAGGGTTTTCTCTTCCAGATCCCGTTCTAGACGTGAGAACACAGTCCCGGGGTCACCTCCCCAGGCTCCCTCTACCAGGCAGGCCTCTGGGCTTCCAGCAGCGCTGGCCTCCCTGGCCTCTGCCCCTGTTCACCCTCCCCGTCCATCAGGACTCTCCTCATTCGCCCCTCCTCCTCCATCTGTGTTTCCAGAATAACACCTGAGCTATTATTGCCTACGTGGTGTTTGTGACATTTCCTCTCGCGCCCTTCCCTGTCTGGCTTTCCCAAAGAAGATTTTTAAGCTCCTTGTAAAGAGGGCACAGGGATGGGTTTTCCAGCCCCTGGCCCCTCCCCGCCCCAAGGTGCAGCATTTAATGTCAACTCAGGAGTGGATCGTTCGCTGTGCCATTGATCAGAAGCCAGAAACTCTGAGACCAGTTCTCTTAACATAGTCAAATAAAAATTCTAAAAATGATGTTCTGTCTCATATTTAATTTCAACACTTAAAATCATTCCCTGTGAGTGGATGAAACCATATACCACCGTATATCAAAAGCATCTGTGAATGCGGTTCCCGTGGAGGGGAGATGCATCCTGCAGGGGTGTGTCTCCTGCAGCCCCCCAGGCCCTGGATCACTGGCAGCCCCACCGGCACCCTTAGAGGACACTGGTTTCCAGATCGAGGAGGCATCAATTCAGGTCTCTTCCTGTATCTTCTGAGGGCCTGGGGAGGACAACAGCCCAGGGTGGGTGGAGGGCCACCGCTTACAGGTAGAAAGCACAGGAGGACGGCCACCATGGTTTGGGATAAGAATTAAAGAAACTTCCTGATCCCGAAGTGCTCTTAGAAGAGGAATGAGGCCCTGAGGGAAACAAAGAGCTTAAGAAGCACTAAATGCAGTAAGTTGGAGCAGGAAGCATGTGAAGGGAATAAAAGGAAGCCGGTGATGGAGTCATCTCCAGGAGAATCCAAGGCCGGCTTTAATGAGTCAGCCCATTTATCCACTTGGTGTGAACACAGCTTTGCTCAGCAAAGGCAGGGGAGCGCTCAGGGAGGCTGGACAGGTCCCGGCGCCATCAGCAGACACACACAATCCCGCCTGTGGCCAGGACAGGTGACCCTCCAGAACCAGAGCTGGCAGGACAAGCCACACCGCATCCATACGGGAAGTCCCAGTGAAGACCCCGAAGACCAGCCTCGCTGTCTGCAGAGTTTAGGATGTTGAGGAAAAGCTCCACAAGCTCACTTGTTCGTTGATGCTCTTATCCCAATTAAGCCACTCAAAAATTTGAAGTTCGTGAGTCATTTGCTTCAAATATCTTTAAATTAAGGACGGATTCATTTCCCTGGCAGCAAACACCCAGCCAAGTTAATTAAAAGGGGCTCAGCATTTAAACCGCCATCGCAGCTTTAAACAGAAGGGGAGGAACGTGTCTCTCTCCGTCACGTCTGCTTCTCTCTCCCTTCCCCTCCGATCCCGGCATTTAGAAACTACTCCATCACCGTGGGACTTGATCCCAAGGTCTCCCCGCTTCCAGTTCAGGTCATCTGACCAGCAGGGTGAGAGAAGACGACACCAGCCCGTCCCACCAAGAGGACACTGAAGGCCCCCTGGTGACAAGGACAAAGGAACCTGGAAATCATCCTTGGAAACGCGTGAGTGGATTCCAGTGTAAAAATTACCAGACAGAACTGGGAGAACATCTGAGCCATCGCATCCTTGAGCTGCTGGCTGTCACAGATCTGTGACTGATCCAGATGGGGACACATCTCGAATGACAATGGGGACCTGGGCCCTCCTGGGCAGTGCACCTTCCCGGAGTTGTGAACACAGGCAGGTGGGGAAAGCGTCAGATGTGTCTGTGCAGGCAGGAGCCGGGGGCCAGCAGGCAGGGTCGAGGAACGTCAGGTCTGGGAAATCTTTACTGAGCGCTAACTGCAGGCCAAATGCCCAGGAGATCCCGCAGTGGGCAAACGCGGAGACTGAAACCAGCTGGCTTAAAGTGCCCACAGCTCCCTTTACGAGGTTTAAGATTAAAGCCCAGGAAATGACTTTCCATTTTTCCGTTTTTCTCCTGGGAGACACTGTAATTCCAGACTCAGAATACAACCAGCAAGAGAGCTGTCACCGGAGAACAGTGCTTCACTGTGGTGAGCCCTCTTTTCCGGACCTCAGGTGAAGTGCTGACCGTCTGACGCTCAGTCTCTGCCAGCACCGTGTGAGGCTGCCGCTCAATGCCTTGGTGAACCCGAGCCAGGCGCTTTTCCACCCCAAGCAGCTCCTGGCTAAGCATCATCTACACCTCTGCTCGGAGCACCAAGGTCAGGGATGAGAGTGTGGGACCTCATCAAATGATGTCACCATGGAGCAGTAAGCCGGTGACAGCAAATCACCACAAGGACAATCACCAACATTGTCATCACCATCACCACCATCACCAGTACCACCAGCACCGTCATCTCCATCATCATAATTACCACCGTCTACACCATCTCCATCAAGACCATCACCAGCACCATCATCTCCAACATCACCACCACCATCATCGTTATTGTATTAACAGCAGCAAACATGTCCTGAGGAACTTTCATGTGCCAGGCACTGAGCACCTGGTATGTACTATCTCACTGAATCTTTACAACATTATGAGATTTTTAATTCTGTAATTCCCACCGAGGCACAGAGATAAGAAGGAAGCTGCCCAAGTTCACGCAGCTAATACAGATGAAGCCAAGAATTGGCAGGCAGGCTGCGGCACACTCAACTACCACACTAAAACTAGAGAGATTTCCCAACCGCTCTACGTGGAGCGTGACTCCTGCTCCACGTCAAGTGGGCCCTTAGACAATTCCAGCAGCTTTTCCATTTAATGTTAGCTCCTGACAGATTTCAGAGTGCCCCAGATCACCAGCCACCTGCCCTTTCTACACCCACCAATGCCTGTGCTATGGACAGACAGGAATGTTTAGACATTCCCCTTCTAAACGTTTCTCTACAGAAGCAAAAATAAAACAACTTCCCAAATCTGATTCCAAAGACACTTCTTTTGACCACAGAATTGACTTATCAAATTCTTCATATCACTTCCTAAAGCCTTCATTCCAGACTTTGGGGCACCCCCCAGCTGTGAGTGGGCAAATCTGGGCCTGTTTGTCCTTGATGCCTGTAACCCTCTCCTCAGAGTCACTCTTGCTGGGTATAAAAACATCTGGCACGGATAGAGGATTCTTAGTTGCCAGGCACCGTGTTTTGTACTTGGGGTTGATTTACTGAGACTTCACAGCAACCACTTAGGAGAGATATTTCTAAACTTTCATAAATGAAGAAAATGTAGCCAACAGAGAAGAGAACTTTCCCAGGGTCAGCCAGCTACGTGCAGCAGAGCCCAGATTCACACGCAGATCTGCAGCCTGGAAGCACGTACCGCTCACCGTGGTGCGCAAGGCCCCCCAGACCACAGCTCTGGGATCCCCAAGACCGCCCTTGCTACCTTAAATCCTGTCGGAGAAGGGTGAGTAGTAGTCATACTCCAATGAGTTGGGGGCCTAGGTCTACATCTGCTGACTAGGGGGGGATCTGCAGGACCCCTGCCTGGGCTCTCAGTGCCCTGGGGCTTGGATCACTTATGTAGGACCAGCTGAGCTTTGATGAGCCCGGTTAGGGGAATCAGCATTTCCTCTCTTTCCTTGCCTTGAACTCGAAGCTGAGGACCACTGGCTGCCCCTACTCAGCATCCAGCATCACTTCCCAGAATGAACATTTCTCTGCGTTAGAAACAAACACACATACTTACCCCCTTTTAAATCTGTTGTGCTAAACAAATTAATCTAGCAGCAGATTATATTATGAAGAACCATAAATCTTTTCCAAGATAAGCATCTGTCAGGCTGGATTAGCAATATCCAGTGTACTATGAATTAATTTGCTAAGCCTTATAATGCTGTCCCGGGCATTTAACTTTAGTAATAACAAATGTAATTTGGAAGAAATGGGAACTCGTTTTCTCATCCATGTCTATATAGTAAGTGACGTAGGCAGAGGAGATGACAATAAATGAACGCACCACTAATTCTATTATGATGATGGCTTGCGAGTTTATTGAGGTAAAAACGAATGCTTTGTAAACTGCTCTTGGGCGCCTGGTACGGAGAAGATGAATGGCAGGGTCTGTGTGTCTCTAGACCCCAGAAGGGGGCTATGTGGAAGACAGCTGAGGCACAGACCTGCAGACCCTCTCCCGTGACACCCCCAAGCTCACAGCCTCCGTCCCTCCATCCCGGCCCCCGGCCCCTGGCGTTGAGGTGGAGCTTGGCTTTGCTTCCACAGATATGTTGCTCTCAAGGGAAGAACCACGCAGAATAAAAATCGCAGTTCTCTTATCCAGGTGAAGGAAGGAAGTAGGTCATGGAACAAGGGCCACCCACTCCCTGGAAACCTGTCCAACTACTGATCATACCCTGCCTGTTGGCCGGGATACAGAACATGGTACACACACGGAGTGCAAGGGACAGCATGGCAACCTGGCTGCGGAGGGACCCTGACGAGCAGTTCTCTCTGTCCTCGGGTTCTGTAGAGGATCCGTGTCAGGTCCAAACCCTGAGGAAGTGGAGAAGCAAGCCGAGGGTGGAGGAGGCTGCATGGTGCCCCCACCCCTTTGGGCTCATGCCCTGGAACTTGCATCCTGTTTTGCAAGTCAGCAAATACCGCTGCCAGTTTAGGATGTGCAGGCACGGACACAATCTGTAAACCTGGGAGTCATGGTGGGGCATGGGGCCATGGCTTGTTCACAGAAGCCAAGGATGCTGGCAGTGGGTGGGAACACAGGGGTCCAGGATTCTGGCTGTCCCCTGGCCGGCCTGAAGCTGGGTACATGCAGGGGGCCTACCAGCGAAGGGACAAGCTTTGGCCTGGGAGATTTTCAAGGGCTACTCCTTTCGAAGCAATTGGAGGAGTTACAGGAGGAGAAGGAACAACAAGACGACGTTGCAGCAAGATATTCCAAAGCCAAGAAATGCTAGTTGTCTACACACACCTAGAATAACACGGCCAGGAGAACCGAAGCCATCTGTCAGATCTCCATCCTCCAAACACCTCCTAACCCATCTTCAGGGACAAGACACCCCTCACCTGAGTCAGTGTGCAAAGCCCCAGCTAACACCACAGGAAACTCCTCCTGATACACGGCCTCCGGCTCTCCTGCTGTTTGAGGTAATTGCTAATTCTAGGCCAGTCTGACAGTTGCCCCTCCTTAGGGCCACACCCTTGAGGGTTTTTGAAGACACCACATACCCTGTCTCTATCAGCAGATGTGCCCACATCTAACTCCCAGGCTGGCCCAGGAGCTGAAGTTCTGTCTGCCATTCAGGAAGATGTTTCCCTGTGTCTGGTGGGGCTCAGACACCCCTACACAGGCAGGGTGGGTACAGTGCCTACTTCAGGGCCACCTCTAGGGAGAGACCCTCTCCCTGCTCCCTTCCAGCAGCTAGAAGAGCCTGGCCCTTCCTTGCAGAGCACAACCCAGATTTGTCAGGACATATACACGTACAAGTTCACAGACACACAGCGCCCCATCTTCCCGTGAGGGGCTGTGGCTTTAGGTTCCCTGATGGGAAATGAAGAGTCTCACGAAACGGCATCACCCAGGCACAGCTCAGCATCCCTCCTAAGCCACACACCCCCCCAAAAAATATCCCCCCAACCCAGCACCAACCAGAAAAGAGGTGGGCGTACCTGAGGTCTCCCCCAGAACCCGCGGGGGCTTGCTGACTTTGCCACTGTCTCTGCTGGGGCTGGTGGAAGGCTCCGTTGTGCTTACCCCAACCGGTTTCCCACTCCTGGGGTCCAGGGGCTCGGTGAGCCCCTGAGTCTGCAGTGTCACGGAGGTGGCCGTGGTGGCGGTGGCGGTGGCAGTGGCCACAGCTGTCTTCCGTGTTTGGAAGATGGAGACCGTGGTGGGGCCATAAACGCCTGGAAATGTATTGGATTCCGGGGCCTCCTCCTCCCCCGTGGGCCCCCAGGCAATGAACTCCGTCTCCGTGGTGGGCCTGCTGCCTTGGAAGTCAAAGCTGTTGAAGGCGGGCCCCTGCAGGTGCCTCTTCCCCCTCCGCAGGAGGGCCTGCTGGTCCGTGGGAGCTCCACTGCCCCCCGCAGAGGATGAGGGGCCCAGGGAAGGGCTGGATTTGGCAGCAGCTGGGGGCTTGGCCAGCCCCCCTTTGGGCCCCAGAGCGGCCACCTGGTCCCTGGGTCTGTGCGCCCGTCGGGCCCGGGGACTCAGCATCTGCCCGTGACTGTGACCACGCTCCAAGCGGGGCGGCCGGGGGCTCCACACGGGCGCTGGGACCCGGGCGGGCTGTCCGCTCTTAAAACTCCACAAGCGGGGTGGCCGGTGGGGCAGCCGGGGCAGCAGCCGGAACTCGGGGCCCGGGCCCAGGGACTCACACGCGGGCAGATCCAGGGCGAGCTGAAACATGGCTATAAGGATCCAAGCATGGCTTCCTAGAGAGCAGCCGGGCCAGCGGATGAACATGGAACTGCGTGGGAGAGAGAGAAAAGCATCAGTGGGGGGACCTCTGCCTGGGGGGCGCTCTCCACCCCCAACCAGGACGAGGAAATGCTCTTCTTGTAATGAACGCTAATCCTAGCTTCCAAAGGGGAATGAAACCCTTCGTTAGTTCACTTCAAAGGCCGACTCGAGCGCGGTCTGTTAGCATCTTAGAAACACAGGCCGAACCACACGCGCTCAGGACCCGGCTTCACCTCCAAGGAGCTTGCCTGCACATGGCCGGCTGAGGACAAAGCGTCCGCTTACAGGAGGGAAACCGAGTCTCCAAAGCCCACATCTGTCAGCTGAAGAGATGACCTCACGGGCCTTCCATCCCCGCTTTGCTCTGACCCTTAATAAAACGGAGGCACCAAGAGGGGAGGGAACGGCAGGGCTGGAACGTGGTCCACACCCTGGGTCCAAGGCCCGGGCACTTCCCTCTAGGTCACAGACGTTCGCGGTCTGAGGTGGGTGATGCTAAGCCTGCAGCCTGCAGTCCTGAGGTTTGGAGGGACAGGGGTTTCAGCCTGTGGGGCTTCACGTGGAGCAGAGTCCCAGCATCTACTGCTCCGGGCCGGGTCCCGCGCTCTGCCAACCCCACCCTCTGCCGCCTCGTATCTCAGTTGAATGTGCCGATTTGAAAGCAGGCTCATGGCCTCAGATGCCGTTACACATACACGGGGAAAGCTGCTGGTCTGTGGCCTCCTCTGGATCTCGCTCAGGAAAAGACACGCTGCGGGGAAGCTGAAAGTCAATCAAGGCGCTCACTCTGCCCAAGTGCTTGTTCTGCCGATACTTTTCTCCCGTGCAGGTGCTGGGGAGGCTGGGGAGGGCACACCCGCACGGCCTGGCGAGGGCAGCGAGGCTGAGTGTGCCCTGGGCCTGGCAAGGATAGAGCCAGGGGAGGATGCAGTGCACATGGAGGGTAGGGGGACCCGGGCCCCGCGCCCTGCCACCGGCTTAGGTAACTGAGGACCTGGGACAGGCGCCCTTCAAAGCCAGAGCTCGTCAGCAAGGCCATGTCTAGAAATTGACACGAAGCCAGAGCTTAGGGATGGTCGCAGGTGGGGGGTGGAAGAGCATGTGTGTTGCACTGAGTCGTCAGCCCAGAAACACTGTAGAACCAGGCCTGGGGAAGCGGAGTTTGGCAGGTTTTCCTCCAAGGGTGTCACGTGACTTTAAAAGGGACTGAATCAGTCCGTGTCTGTGTGAGTGTGTCCACGTGCCTGGGGCTGACTTTTCCCTCACTGACACTTAGGAACGTGCTGTCCCCCCAGCATGTTGAAAGGAAGAAACTTGTATTAATGAGCGCTAATTGCCGAAAAGGACAAATCCTCAAATAATAAGGCCCCAGTTTTTCAATCAGAACGCAAGTGCTTGGCTGCAGAAATTAGGAACCGCTCATTATGCTAATGCCTCCGCACCAAGAGGCTGCCGGTGCGCGATTTCTCTGCACGGCCAGCCCTGCGTGCTGCAGGGTCCAGGCCAGCCTCGCTGCACACAGAGATTTAGGTCAGCGCGAGGTGCCCCCAGGAGCACACCAAGGGCGGCTCCTCTGTGGCCACAGGTGGCCCAGGGAGGGGGATGCTTTAGAAGCTCAAGTTCTCCCACCTCTCTATGCATTTGGACGCGAGTCCAGCCCTCAGGGAAATGAGATGCTGCTTCCAACAGGTGTGGTGCCTCGGCCTGGAGGGCACCACTGGTCACCATCAGGTACCACAAGGCACTGCTGAGCACCCCCATGCCTCACCAGGTTTCACCATGCCCCACTAGGCACCCCCATGCCTCACCGTGTCCTCCCAGGCTTCACCAGGTCCCACCACCTCACCAGGCCTAATCAGATCCCACCAGACCCCACGAGTTACTACCAGGAACCCCCAGACCTCACCAGGTATTATCAGGTTTCACCAGGTAAGAACAGGTCCCACTAGGCACCACCAGGCCTCACCAGGCCCCCGCCCCCCGGTACCACTAGGCCTCAACAGGCACCCCCACCAGGCCTCACCATGTACCCCCAGGCTTCACAAGGCACCACAGGTCTCCCTATACCCCACCACCTCACCAGGTCCCACCATACCCCACCAGCCACCACTAGGCTCCACCAGCTACTACCAGGAACCCTCAGGCCTCCCCAGGTACCTGCAGACTTCACCAGGCCTCACCAGGCACTCCCAGGCACCACAAGCACATCAGGCCTCACCAGGCCCCGCCAGGCATCACTAGACTCCACCAGGTAGTACGAGGCTCTGCCAGGCAGGCTGAGCGAACGGTAGTCACACACACACCTGCCTGCCACCACCACCTGGAGCGGCATCGCCCCAGGAAATTACAACAGGGCCTGTGCCTGCCCGCCCCGCACAACTTCACATGCAGGGTATTTCTGCCATTTTCCACCAATCGTGAGCTGTAATTGGTTACCATGGAAACCCTTCTCTTTCCACGCCACCCAGCTGTTATGCAGAGAAGCCAACCCGTCGCAACAGCGGGGAGAGCTAGATTTGTTTTTCCTCTTCAAGTCCATTTTCTTTCTTTTTGAACGGGTAGATTTGTTCACAGAGGGAAAATACAGAGGCAGGTGAACAGGTCAGGACAGAGGCTCCACCCACACCCAGGAGCCGGGAAATGCGGGGCCTGGGCGGGGGAGCAGAGAGAGACCCTCCCATAGGGAGGTCAGGGACCGATTCCGTGGCCTGCAGGGGACCCATCATTGGTCTCTCTACAGGGGCCAAAGGCCCCAAACCCTCTGCTCTGTCACCAGGCCTGCTGCCTCTGTGTGCAACCTGGACCTTCCTGGACTCCTGTGTGGGATCCCCCGGGGTGAAGACGCATCTTGGTGTGAGAGGATTCAGCCACATCTGCGAGGACCGTGTGAGGGGCAGCCAGTGACCTCTGTCCTCATCCCTCCAGCTAGTCCTGAAACCAGGCAGGACCCCAGGAACACTCTGCAGTGTCCCTCTGACACTGCTAAGCACAGGGCTGGGAAGCCCCCAACTCCACACTCATTTCACGGTTCAGAGGTTCTCGGAGGACCACTCACAGATCCTCTCACCCAGGAAGGCATCCACGGTGCCATCAGCCATTTTTCAAGATGGCAGAGGACCCCACACATCTGCAGGGGAGGCCCTCAGAGCCACTAACCATCAGAGCCAGCGGGTAACACGCCAAGGAGGCCAGGCCATGGCGCAGGCCGAGTGCGGCCGGCTTCCCCAAAACTCTGGGGCATCCGCAGACGCCTTACGAAAGTGCCGCCGCTTCAGCCCCACGAGGATGGCTACAAGCAAACAGAGGGACAATTCCGAGTGCTGGCGAGGATGTGGGAAGACTGCAAGTCTCGGGCATCGTTGGTGGGAATGTGAAACGGTGCAGCCATCAAACAGTTTGGAAGTTCCTCAAAGTGGACCCAGAAATTCCACTCTTGGGTGCAGAAATGCGTACACAAATGTTCACAGCAGGATTATTCCTAACAGAGGAAACTGGAAACAATCTCCGTGTCCATCAGCTGATGAGTGGGTAAAGAAGGGTGGTCCAGCCCTACAGTGGAACGTTATTTGGAAAGAAGTGCTGATGTACATTACCACGTGGATGGACCCTGAAAACGTCACAAAGAAGCCAGTCACAAAAGGCTACAGGCTGTACGATTCCGTTTACAAAAAATGCCCAGAAGCAGTCGATCCACAGGGATAGAAAGTAGATTGGTGGCTGCCGGGGGCTGGGGGCAGGGGGCTAGGGAGTGACTGCTAATGGTCACAGGGTTTCCTTTAGGGGTGATGAGTGTTCCGGAATTAATGGTGGGGACAGTTACACAACCCTGTGAATACATTAAAAACACTGACCTCTACACTTCAAAGGCGTGGATTTTAGGGTATGCAGTTTAGATCTGAAGAGGTGGATGTGTGCCGGGGTAGTGGGTAGACAGACTTGGGGCACACTGCATCGCGTCCTAATTCTGTTCCCTGTCCCTGTCAGGTGGGAGGAAGAAAGGATGCTGGGGCCACAGCCGGCCTTGGCAATGGACGTGCAGTGGAGACTTTAGATTGGTCCACACGATCCTTGCCTGAGTGCCCGGCTGCCGCGTCTACACCCTGTGACAGACAGGCCCCGGATGGCTCCCCCTCAGCAGCATCCCAGCCTAGACTTTCAAATGAAGAACAAAAGCTCCCAGCCACCCCCCACCCCACCTGATTGCTCCCAAATTGGGAACTACTGTTCCATCCCACTTTATTTTCTAGTTGGCAGGCTTTTTGCTTCTCTCCCTTTTAAACTTTTATTGAAATCCTTTTTCCCCAAGAACAGCTTAATAAGATTCAGCAAATTGAGATTCAATTTGATACCTTCTGTATATTTTCTTCACTGAAGAAAATCACTGTCAATTAAGGGAGACAAAGACATCCCTTCCACTTAAGGGTGCGCTTTTCTCCGAGCAAGGAGTTTGCAGGGCTGCCTTCTGCAAGCAGCTGGCATCCACTTGCCAGAGCACTGGGGCTGGGCCCAAAGTTTATGCGGGAGTCTGCACGGCCCAGAGGCCATCCCGGAATCTCCAGGACGGGGCAGAACCTGAGCGGTATCCAACAGGTGGCCAGCCTGTCCCAGCCCTGCCACTAGCAGTGACAAGCACCCCATGTACAACCCCAGCAATGGATGACTGAGGAAGACCCTCACCCGTGATGTCTCTCTTGGGCTTGCCATCAGCTTGTTCGGGGGACAAGCCACAGTGGGAACAATTCTGTTTGACGTTGGCCTGAGCGTGGGCTTGTTGCTTCCACTCCGCAAGCCCCAGGTTCCCAGCCTTGTACAAGGTGGTTGGAGCAGGTGACACTGAGGTCTCCTCATCTTCTAAGAAGAACCGTGCATCTATGACCAATAACGGCTAGGGTACAGTCTGAAATGACTCCGAGGACGCAGGTGGGACAGACACAGATGTGCTTCCTCCAGCACAGAGCTGGCTCTGGGGGAGTCCGTGTTCCTGTGTGGACATCATCAACCCCTACAGACATGGGCATCCCTTCACCTGGGGCCCCTGCTGAGTCCACCTGCCCCTCCTCAGCATGATCCGGTGTCCAGAAGCCCCTTGATCCCACCCCACTTCTCTTGGTTTGTTTGTTTAAATAAGCTTTTCTTTTTAGAGCAGTTTTAGATTCATAGAAAAACTGCATAAGGGCACCGAGAGGTCCTGTGTACTCTTCTCCCAGATGCCTCGATGTGAACATCCCACATCACCATGGTGAGCTTGTCAAAACTTAGGGAAAGCACGGGTCCATGACCATGAACCAGATTCCATACTGTATTAGGGTTTCACCAGTTTCCTCTCCCAGCATCCCACATAACATTAGTCATCACGTCTCCTCGGGACCCTCTGGGCTGTGATGGATGCTCGGACTTGCCTTCTTGCGATGACCTTGTCAGTTTTCAGGAGGACAGATCAGGTAGTTTGTAGGCTGTCTCTCTACTGGGATTTGTCTGGTCTTTTTCTCATGGTTAGACTGGGGTGATGGGTTCTTGGGAGGAACTTCAGAGGTGCAGCCCTCCTGTCACATGGTATCGGGGTGCCTGATGTCAACACGACCCACCTCTGCCGATGACCTCAGCCACCTGTGGGGTCCTGTCTGCCAGCCGTCTCGACTGAAAAGTGATGCCCCTCCCCTTCCTGCATGCTCGTCTTAGGAAGCAGGACCCCAAGCACAGCACACACTCTGGGGGGAAAACCCACTTTGCTTTTAACTCCTCAAACCTCACCAGTTTTGCAGTCAAGCCATGGAATGGGACAAATCTAAGGAAGCCACTGTCCCAAGCGAAGAGGATGGTGGGTGACAGGCAGGACTTCCCCTTCCTTTCAGACCTACGTTCCAAGTGCGCTCGGGGTGTGGGCTGGCAGCGAGAAGCTGGGGTGCTCCAGCCGCGGGATCTGCACTCAGCGAGCTGGAGGGAAGAAGTCATGAGATTTGCTCTCAGGATGTTCAGAGGTGCCCCGTCTCCTAGAGCCTGACAGGGTGACGCTGCTCTTCACGAAGCCCAGAGACCAAGGGGCAGCAGGCTTGGGGTCCGGGATGGATGGAGGAGGCAGCAAGCCTTCTGAGGACAAATCCTGGACCCCAAAGCTGCGACTAAGGGGAGACGGCGGCCACACTCAACTCTGACCTTTGGGCAAAGTGAAACTCCCAGTAGGTGAGCCTTTGTTTCACCACCACGTCTTCTCCTGACAGAAGGCACATCCCACCAGGAAGAGACATTCGGTTCTAGGTGAGAAGGGAGAGCTCGGTGCCCGGTGGGGGAAAGGTCCTGGTATCCCTGATTCCGTGTTGCCCCAAGGTCTCTGCCCTGGAGAGAGCAAGATGCGGCCTTCCAACACCATGAGATATCCATCTCCCCCCACCCTCTGTACAGGACCCTCTGGGGCCCAGGAGCACTTGGGGGTGCCCCCAGCCCCCCATCACCAACAGGACAGTGCAGCAGGGGCAGAGACCCGCCCTCCCCTCTCACAGACACGGGTGGCTCAGCCTCTATCCCCCAGCACCGGCTCAGGAAGGGAGCAGAGCACGCGCTCTCTTCTGGAAAGCAGTAACTGGTTCAATTTTCCTAGTGAAACAAACGCAGCTGTGAGTCACTCGAACGGTGCTCCCAGACCGATGTCACCGTGATGTCCTGTAGAAGCAGCTCCACACTTGGCCCCAGGACTCGCGGGGATGAAAGCATCCCTCCCTTTCAGGAGAGGCGCTCTGGGTGCCTAGGTTTTGGTCACCTACGGCCCCAGTGGATGTCGGGCGCACACGTGGTTTCTGACACAGAGAAGGAGCGGTTCAGGAAAGAAACCTCCAACGTGACCAGATGTCTCTGGCTACCCTCCTTCCCGGAACGTGGGGTCAGCCCCGGGGGCGGGGGTCCTATTGACACCCTCCTACTCCTGGGTGCAGTAGGTGAAGCACAGGCAAACCGGTCTCCTGACGGACCCCTTTGTCCTGGAGCATCTGTGGGTGGGTGTCTTCATCCCAAACCCTCATTGCCCAGGTGTGGACAACAAGAGACCCACAAAGGAAGGGGCCTGGCTGGGGTCACCACGGGTCCAGGACTCAGGGACTTAAGATCTCTGTGCTCAGAAACTAGGTCCCAACGCCCCTAGACCTGTGGGGACAGGGACACGCTAGAAAAAGCAGAGCAAGGACAAACCCTCTATAACCTGTAACCACGGTGACTCCACTCCCTGGACAGTCTGCACAGAGGCTCCGCCTACGGGGAGGCAGCTGGATGGGCGCTGGACCTGAGCAGGTGTGATCCACGCCCCTCCCGACCTCATCCAGCCGCCAGGGCCCTGCAGGTCCCGGGGAATTACTTCATAAGCTCTTGCAGAAGACAATAAGCCCTGGCATGTCAGTGACGCTGTAAAGTCCACACAGTGCATTCACACCATCGATGCTCGCACAGGGGGAATCATGCCCCCACGGGACGTTCGGCAAGGTCGGGAGACATTCCTGGTTGTCAGCAGCTGGGGATGGAGGCACTGCTGCTGGCATCTAGTGGGCAGAGCCAGGGAGGCTGCAAAACATCCATGTGCACAGGACAGGCCTCCACAGATTTATCCTGCCCCAAAGGTCCACAGGGCTGAAGCCAAGAAACACTCTTGCACACGGAGGGTCTGCTCCTCCTGGGGCCTGGTGAGGTGGGAATGACCATCTTTATCCCCAGGAGGAGAGAGACTTGGAGATGACTAATCCACACAGGCTCCAGAAGCGGCCTTGTGTGGTGGTGACCTCAGGGGCTCAGGGCTGGCTACTTGACTTCCAACCTGCTAGCCGCATGAGCTTGGGCAATCAGTGGAACCTAGCTGAGCCTCAGTTTCCCCACCTGTAAAATGGGCTGAACATGGGTACCCACACCACAGTGTGTCACGGGGACTCCATGGTGAGTGCTTTAGGCTCGGCTCCCAGCCGTGGTCCCTCCACTCCCCCCGTGGCTGTGGATGGCACCCAGGGGCCCATCTTCCTTCCCCAGGAGCTCCAGAGTGAAGCGTCTGCAGAACTCGGAGCACGGGGGCTGGTGCTCACAGGCTTCACAGGTGCTTGGAGGAGACTGAAGGATAGCAACGTGCTGGCATTCTGGTTGCCTGGGCAACGCGCCCGCAAGCATTCCGGAGGAGTGAAGTGGTGACAAGCGGTGGGTGGGTAGTCTTGTGGGTGGGAACGCTCTCTCCCCTGGAGTGGGGAGCAGGGCTTCTGCGTGTCTGATGCTACAGCCCCTGCCAACGTGGCCAGGTCCCCACTGCCCTCTTGCAGCCCTGCTGCTGCGGGACAGCAGACAGGCCATCCAGAACGGCAGCCCCCAGCCACCAAAGTGCCCCCAGCCCAGCTGGTCCTCTGAGAGGCTCAGCTACTGACCCCCCAACGTAGTGTCTGTTCCCTCTCTGGGCAGCACCCAGGATGTGACCAGCAGCTGCCCCAGCGGCTGAGCAGCCTCCTTGGGTCTGCCAGCCCACCTTGCCAGGTACCCTGGGCCATCCTTCCCATGCTTCCATGGGCAAAGTCAATTCTGCAAATTCCAGCCAGTGGTTCTCAGCCCAGGCCTCCCATGAGAACCACCTGGTTGGGGGAAAGGATGGTTACAAAACTCTGAGCCTCAGCTCCACCGCAGCAGGCCCACTCATCAGCATCTTTAGGGAGGAGGCCCAGCATCAGTAACGTTTCAGGAAGCTCCCCAGAGGCATCCAGGGTTGAGAGCTGAGGAACGTCTCCTGTCCCTCACGGGGACCCAGTTTAATCCTATTTTATGTCCATTTTTAACAAGAGATATAGGATGGGTTCGGTGGGGCAGAAGGGATGTTGTAGACCAGTGACCCTTCAGCACACAGGTCCCGGGTACCATGTGCCAGGGCTGTCAGGCCGGGAAGATGCTCACGGAAAAGTTCTTACACAATCACGTGAAGAGATAAGGGCTACGGCACAAATGCATATTTATGGAAACAGAGCTGATCATGGACAGAAAGGGCTGAACAGAGCTGATCATGGACAGAAAGGGCTGAACAGAGCTGACCATGGACGGAAAGGGCTGAACAGAGCTGATCATGGACGGAAAGGGCTGAACAGAGCTGACCATGGACAGAAAGGGCTGAACAGAGCTGATCATGGACAGAAAGGGCAGAGCGGGTGCCAGAACCATCACCCACATGGACTAAACACCAGCTCTGCGTGGGGCTCTGGGCTTAGCGCTCGACACGAATTGTCCCATGCTGCTCGCACGGTAACCCTCTGAGAAGAACGGCTGTTACTCTCATCTTGCAGAAGAAAAAAAAGAACAAAAATAGTCGCTGTGTTTTTCTCTGGAAAGAAGTCTCTTAAAAATACAACTGAAAGCAGCTGATGCTGAAGGAGATAAATATTCAGCCCCGGAGGGAAGCTGGTTCTGGGAAGGATGTGTTCCTCCAAGGTTTCGGGTTTTGAGAACTGTCCCATTGCCTCTCTGGCACTGGGAAACATGCATTCCCCGTAGAGAACATTCCGTGTAATCTCAGACACCGCTCCTGGTGACAGACGGCTCGCTACTGATAGCCTTGTCCCTAAAAAGTGGACTCGAGAATAAATGATGGCAGCTTCCAAAGCACCCAATGAAGTTCCTCTTTCTCACGGGAAATATCTATTTCAGTTTGTGTTGCTATTGTTACGTCATATTTACGAAGCTCGTTACATGTGCCCGGCACTTTGTAAGCCAACCAAGAAGGGTGGAGAACAGTGGAGGCATCGCTGCTTCTCAGCGTCTCAGAAGCGGGGCTGTCGTGGGATCTGCAGGGATAACGAAAGGATGCCCTGAGCTCTCCGCAAAGCGCCCAGCTACGTGGCTTAGGAGTCAAGAGGAGGCTGGACTCAGGCCACAGGAGGCAAAGGCAGAGGAGCTGTGTGTCCAGGGAGAAAGAGTGATGGACCTCCAGAGGAGCCCCAGGGACCAGCTCAGGCTGTGAACCCCTAGTTCTCTCCAGTGGTCTCCAGGCCAACCCTGCCCATCTCTGACCTCCAGAACCCCCGGGACCGTCCCTTAGGGAAAGCTGGGACCACTGCTCAGAAGGGCTCAGTGTGGCTGAAGCATGGTGGGTCCCTGAATATCAGAAGATGAACGATGAGGAAGACAAAATCGATAGTTTAAGAGTTTGGAGCGGGCGTTATGAAGGAGGTGCAATTACAGAAGAACGTGGAGAGGTCCGGAACCTCGCAGGAGGCTCCGGTGTTGGACCAGGCGCATCACACAGAGGAAGGATGATGACTGGCCCCTGCAGCCGATGGGGGCGGGGGGAGGGCAGATGACCTTGAAGGTCCTCCGGAGTCTAGTCTGTGAAGGGCAGACTGCAGGGAGGAGGGAGAAGGAGGGTCCTCCTCACACAGTCAAAAGCAGACCCAGCCCACTTGAGGGGACCCAGGGAGCCCAGTCCTCAGGCAGCAGTCTCCACGCCTGGCTGCAACCACGTTACCGTCCTCAGTCTTTTGTACCTGAGTGTAAATGAGGCTGAGATGAAACGGAGACTTTGCAGGGGATGGAGGGACCCATACGGTGGCCTGCACGGGGTACAGGGTCCTGAGAGGGGGCCTGGGGGGCAGGGGATGGTTGCGTCTGTGGATGGGGGAGAAAGAAAGTGGTAACTTGGAAACGAGCCGGCACTGCCAGAAGTCCATGAAGTCATCTGTGCAAACCCTACAATGTAGGTCACGGTTCTGTCTCCACTACAGCAAGTTCCTGTGTCCCCATCAGGAGGGGACTTGCCAAGAACAGAGGCTCTGCTGCCGATACCCCACCCTTGCCCAACCCCATCAAGAGGGGGACAGCCTAGACCCAAGTCCCACTGGGCTGTGGGCGAGGCCAGGGGAAGTGCCGGGCATGATGCTGGACAGCCAGGAGCCAAGCCTGGGCCAGGCCCCCGGTCCCCGTTGGGCTGGCCATTTACCCCAACCACACCCCCCGAGAGAGGCAACCCCACTCCGCCACGTTACCCACAAGGGGATGTACGTTTCGGAGGTATCGGTGCACCTGCCCCAGGTAACCAGCCAGTGGGCGGTGCCTCGGGGACCTGGCCCACCCTGCTGCCGCCTGGCCTCACCTCCCCCAGGGCCTGGGTGCAGAGTGAGGAGGCCAGGCCCCAGCCAACCACGCCGGAAGACAGAGCCGGGGGACACCATGCCTGACGGACATCTCTGCTCTAACCACTGCCATCCACAGCTTCCCAGCTTCAGATTGAACACAAACGGTGATGGGGAACTCACTACCTCCACAGAGCACTGAGCGGGTGTAAGGTGGGGGCTTGGGTAGAGAGCCTCCCCGGGTCATTTCCACCTCCCACCCCAGCTGTCCTGCTGGGAATCAAGACTCATCCAACCCCCGAGAGGCACTCCACGTGCAGGCCACCAAGCCTGGACCACACACGCATGCACGCACATGGACACACACAGACACACACGGACACACAGGTGAACATGCGTCCCCAGCCATCCCTTTTCCAGTTCACCCAATGTCCCCTCCTGTGGCCCAGCTGTGAAACCCACCATCCCAGGTTTCTTGCCTGAATCTCCAAGTCGGGTGTCCAGAGCTCGGCTGCAAACACAATGTGGCATAAGGCTGATGGGGCAGCCACCACTGGCAAGGGGACAAAACACTCTTTGGGGAAATTCTTCCCAGAAGAACCCAGCAGAGCTGAGTGTCAAGCTTGGCAGACGGGCTCTGCCATCACCAGCTGCCTACCGCCGCCCCGCAAGCAATGTCTCCCCTTGGGGTCAACCTCCCCCCTCCCTGAGGCCCTGTTATAGGCCGAACTGTGTCCCCCCCTCCAAATTCATACATTGAAGTCCTGACCCCAGTATCTCAGAATGTGACTGTATTTGGAGATGTGATCTTTAAAGGGGTAATTAAGGTAAAATGAAGTTATAGGTGTGTGATCTTTAACTTTTTTTTTTTTTGCGGTACGCGGGGCTCTCACTGCTGTGGCCTCTCCCATTGCGGAGCACAGGTTCCGGACGCGCAGGCTCAGCGGCCATGGCTCACGGGCCTAGCCGCTCCGCGGCATGTGGGATCTTCCCGGACCGGGGCACGAACCCGCGTCCCCTGCATCGGCAGGCGGACTCTCAACCACTGCGCCACCAGGGAAGCCCTAGGTGTGTGATCTTAATTCTACATGACTCCTGTCCTCAGAAGAAGAGATCAGGACACAGACACACACAGAGGGACAACCATATAAAGACATGGGGAGACAACAGTCATCTACACGCTGAGGAGAGAGGCTTCAGGAGAACCAGCCCCGCCCAAACCTCCAGGACTGGGAGAGGACAAAGGTCTGCGGTGGCTGTTGGGGCGACCTGAGCTGACCCGGACAGGGACCTCTCTCTCTTGCTGCTCCCGCCCGGAGGGCTCAGAGCTCAGTGCCTGCGGCGGGTCCTCATTGTCAGTCTCTCCTGGGGATCCAGCACCACGGTTCCAGATACTGTCCCCACAGGGGTCACTCACAAGTACAGCCCCACCTCACAGATCTGGACTCAGCACAGCGCCTGCTAAGCCCCTGCCCACATCAAAACGGCACACCCATCAGCGCAGCCAGGGGGCACTGCCGTTTACCAGGTAGCACAGCTAGAACTCTGCCCTCAGAGCCCGCCGCCCCTCCCCCCAACCAAACATGTGCTCAGCAGGTCCTGCCAATCCCTCCCTCCCACGCAGGGGTTCTCAGCTTCCGCACATGGACATCTGGGCTGGACCACTGTTTGTGGGAGGAGCTGTCCTGGGCACTGCTGTCCTCTATCCACAAGATGAAAATGGCACCCCAAAGCTGTGACAAGCATTCTTGACATGGTCACATCTGCCCTGGGGTCGCAGGTGCCTAACACAGGTAGGCAACTCCCTCTCTCGGTTCCCCGGCGCCCAGTGCATGTGTGGTCAGCCTCATTTGGAGAAAGAAGGGCCCCTCTGCAGCTGGTGGGAATGGGGGCTCTGGCGCTTCTGAGGGTGTCCTCTGGGCCGTCGCCTCCCACCACCTCGAGGAAGCTAGCCACGACTACCTCCCACCTTCCTCTCTCCCGAGTTTCCTCTGAAGCTCAGAGTCCATCTCCCCCAGTGCCTGCCCATGGCAACCGGTGACCACTGCCTGCCCCCCAGCCCCAGCCCGTTAAGTGGGTCTCTGCATCCCGGCAGCATCACAGAGTCTTCTTGGGTTTCTTCAGACACTTTCTCCCCACGAAATGGGAGAGGAACATGACTCCACCGACCTCCCAGAGTCATGATGAGGGAGGAAAACTGCAGCCTGAGGTGGACGCTTACTGAATTTGATTCTTATTTAATATTAGTTATGCTTTGATACTCATGTTGACTGGGCTTGTTAGTTTTTGTTTTCATCCAATTATTGCACAACCCTTGATTACACAGCTACAGTGATGGGCGCTGGGGATCTGGAAACAAAGAGACAGCGTCCCCACCCTCTCTGATCAGTGCACACCTTAGGGCCTGGCTCACAAATGCACGTTCATTCATTCACTCATTGAGGGAGCAAACAAATAAATGAATGGATGAATGAATCAGGAGCTTGCAGTCCACTTGGAAAAACAAGGGTTTTACCTGACAGATAATCCAGAGGCCAGGCAGTCAACCTGTTGGGGCAGATTCAGCTCTGTCTGGATGAACCTGGAGGGCTGCTCAGAGGAGGTGACAGGTCTCTAATGCCGTTCAACGTTTACCAGGGAGGGGAGATGAGGAGAACAGAAGGAATGCCATGGCTTGACCTCTGGGGTCCACTCGGGAAGGCCCAACAGCGGTCAGGAGGGCTGCCAAGGAAAGTGCTGGGGGTTGGCGGCCTCCTAGGACCCGTGTCCTTTCAGGGTGTAGAAAACCCCTCTCAACGGTCACCGAGCACTTCGCCTGGGGCAGGGATGAGGCTGGACTCTTACATTCACAAGCTCAGTCAGTCTCCAGGATGACCTGATGATGGAGGGACAGCCGGCCTCCCCAGCCTCAGTTTCCTCATCTGCGCATCGGGGGGAGGTGACCTTCCGGGTGCACACGGTTCAGACCCTAGTGGCCCTGGGGCACCACGGCTCTGCTATCTGCCTCATGGGTGTGGAGGGTGAAGAGATGCACTTGGCGAGTGATTCCTGGAGGAGGATTTGGGGAGCCACGTTGAAGCCCTGCAATCCCGGTGAACTCGTGTGGTGGTGGCTCCCAGCCCTGGGGTCCCCAGGGTCTGGTTGCTTTTCTGTTGACCAGGAAACTCCCCTGCTCCCTCGGTTTGTTTTATTCCCAGGCAGCCCTTCCTTGGGACCTGCCCACCAATGCATTGAAAAGTCACCCTGACCGTGAATCACACGGACGCACTTCCCTCCGGCGGCCCATGCCCATCGCCTCCCAGGTGTGGGTCTGGGGTCAGCAGGAGGGAAGGTGCTGAGCGAGGACGTGGGGGAGGGGAGAGGGCAGTGACCCGGGCACAGGACAGATGACTCAAGTGCCTGGCAGCCCTCTTCTCAGGAGGGACAAGCGCCAGACATCTCTAGGGTTCACAGTCCAGATGAATCAGGAGACCCGGCACCCCGCCTTCCTCCCTGGATCCCCCTTGGCTGGCCCAAGACTGGTGCCCAGTAACTCCCCAGAGCTCTGCTGTGTGCCCCACCCTCTCAGGGCACGTGGGCAGCCGAGGACCGAGGGGGCAGAGGAATCCATCCACCCACAGCACCAACCCCTGCTGACCGACTCGCACCATCCACAGACCCCGGGGGATGAACCCTGCTGCCCAGAGGGGGACCAAGGGAGGTGGCCAGTGGGCCCTGCCCAGCTCCGGCCTGAGAAGGATGGGGGAGGGAGGCATGGATGCTGAGAGCGGCTGGACACTCCCAGCCCTGGGCATGCCCCCTGAGGAGGAACAGAGTCACACAGCCTGGGGACTCTCCCCTTCCACCAGAAATGGTTCAAGGACCTCGAGCGTCCAGAGAACTTGCAAAGTCCCATTTCTCCTTATGGACTGTGCAGCCTTGGGCAACGGTTCAAGCTCTCAGCACCCCCACCTGTAAAATGGACAGAATGCCTTCGGTGAGGAGTAAATGAAACAAGGTCAATCTGGGACCTGGCCTGGGCATATGCTCCATAAATGGGGAGGAGCCTGCCTCTCTCAACCAGGACTGCGTCCAGCTCCCGCCAGGCCTGGCGGTGCAAATGCAAAGAAACAGTGCCATCCTGCACCCGAGGGCCTCCTTGGGGTGCCCGGGGCAGCTCCAGGTTGCAGATCCCTGAGGATGAGAGGATGCATCCATGAGGGCATCCGATGGCTGCTCGCTGGGCCCCCATCCTTAAAACAAGAGGTCATACCCGTCATAAAGGGTTGGAAAGCTCCGGACACCTTTGCAGACACAGCTCAGCACCCTGGACCCCGGAGGTGAGGGCAGGGTAGTGGCCAGCCCTGCCCAGGGAACAATGCCAGGGGCCGGAGCCTGGAAAACCACCTGTGGGGTCTTGTCGGGTACAGTCCCTCCTCGGGCTTCCCGGAGGAATTTGGGCACACTTCTGTCCTTGGGCAGTGGGGAGGCCCCCCCTTTGACTCTATGCTCCTCCAGGGAAGGGCCAGGTCCTGTTTGTCTCTGTCAGGCAGCAGGAAATACATCCATGAGTCCGCAGGGGTGCACTGGGTGCCACCAGTGCCCCAGAGCTGGGGAGGTTCTGTGTTACAACCTGGGGCAGCGGTGAAAGCCAGATGCTGCCCTCGGGCCAGCTGCCCTGAGGGAGGCACCCCTCTTCTCATTCAAAGGAAAGGAAGAACAAAGCTCTTCTCTGACTTGCCTCTGCCAGGGGCTCCCATCCCCTCACAGGGATGCTGCCGGCCAGCCCCGTTTCTCCGTCCCTCCTCCACCTTTCACAGCTGCTTCACGGAAGCCCAGCACTTTGCTGCGTGGAAAGCACATGGTCCTTCACGCTGACGCTGGGCACTCACAGACCGATCAGGTCTCAAGGCTGAGGACGCTGAAGCTTGAAATCCAGACTCATCCAGGTGCAGCCCCCCCAAAGGAGCAAATCCAAACCCCAGGTCCTGGGGGCTCTGTCCTCATCCTGCATCCTGGTGGCTTCCCGCCGCCACCCCTTTCAGAGGGAATCTGCCGGAGGGTCTTTGGTGATGGAGGGTCTGGTCCTAACCTGCCGTATGCACAGAATCTGCCAGGAATGCCCTCTACCTTCTGCAAGGAAGGTGGGCTGGGTCTCTGGTCCAGCCTCCACCCGCTCGTGGGGGCTCCGTCAGGCACCACTCACTCTGCCATCAGCTTGGAAAGTAGGTATTTCAGGTGTAACAAATTACTTGTTTGGCTGTTAATCGGGCCACCCTTTGGCAAGGGCACACAATTTAACCGCCTCAATCAGTTGAATTCATACTGGGAGTGCTGTTCTGATTTATCAGTAATTGTGTCTGAAACCTCTCTGGGGCAGAAGGATGTCGGTGTGTTTCTCTCTCTCTTTACTCTGCCAGGAACTGTTCCGGACACCCCATTCCCTCTATGTGGTCTCGGGAACACCCCATGGAGAACAGAGAATGTCCTAGACCAGGGCCACTGTGCCAGGTCAACCAGGAGCCCTAGTCTCCCCCAGACAGATGGGGTGACAGAGGACGGGGACCTCGTCTCCCACCCCACTTGCCAGGGAGCCTCAGACGCCCGTGGGCCTGAGCCCCGACAAGTCTCTCCTCCTCCGATGGGTGTGTGCTGCCTGCATGCCCGCTCTGAGCTGGGGGTCCTCGGAGCCTGCAGTGCCTCTGTGCCTCGGTCTCCCCATCTGTGGAGGGGAACGATGCTCTCAGGGACGTCCCTGCCCTTTGTGAGTTGATATGATCCCAGTACGCAGGTGATCTCCGCAGCAAGGAAAACAACCAGAGAAAACATAGAATCGGGGCTCTTTTTTTCCCCCAGAATTCTATTCTCAAGTTAATCACTTTGTTTTTAAGTGAGAAGCTACACCTTGAGTGTTTTCACTAAATAAGTCTATGTTTGAATGTATTTTTAAATTTCTCACATGTTGCATTTCACCTAAGGACATCTCTCTCTCTCCCTGTTTCTCTCTCTGCCTCTTCCTCTCTGTCTCTCTTTGTCTCCCTCCTTCCCTCCCACCCTCCTCTCCTTTTTGGACCCACAGTCCACCGACGAGCTAACAGACATCAGCCAGACCAGCTCCCCGTTGGACCCTCCCGGGCCTCGGCCAGCACGTGCCTCCGAGACCCGGGCATGCTGAGCTGGCCCAAGGCCTGACCCGACCGTGGAGGGACCACCTCCTCAGAGCCTGAGAGGGACAGGGGTTAGGCAGCCACGCCGCCGCTCAGACCATGCATACGTGGTCACTCTGAGAGCACGCTGACACTCCCATGGCTCGGCCAACACCCGGGCCACACGCCGTCGACCCCCAACCAGTCTCCGCAAGTCCCACATCCGACCCTACGGGTCTCGCGAGGCCGCTCTCGGGACGCCTCTCCAGCCTTGTCCAGCAGAGCCCAGCCCCACCGCCCTCGTCCCGTTCTCACCACCGCTCCTGCATCCTCTGGCCTAGGCGTGAACGCCTCTTCCTCTGAATACCCTCCTGCATCCCCGGGAAAGGCCAGGTCCAGAGAAACCTTCTCAAGGCACAGCCCTCATCAGTACCCACTTAGAGCGCATCCCTTTTCTTGGCCGGGGGCCCCTGAGGCTCTGAGTTTTGTCCTGGTCTGTACCCCAGCCCCCCTAATGCCCAGCACACAAGCAACAGGTGGGTGAATAGATGGATGGATGGACAGCACCTGTGTCGGTCCCGCTGTGGGATGCCTCCCTCCGTTTTCTGTCTGCACTGACCACCCCGGTCCTGGGGGTGAATGACAGCCCCCTTCTCTGAATGAGAGCCACATTCATTGCATAATTCAGTTCAGCATTTCACAGCTGTGGCCCAAGTGGTTATAACCCACACATGAACGTCCTCTTTTCTTAAAGAGGCCTTAGTTATGAGGGACAGAAACTCCTGCTATCATCCCTTCAAACTTTGTCCGCTCTCTGCCCCACCTGGTACCATTTAACCCTTGACCCCCACCGTCCAATGATAAATGCAGATAAGATGTTAGGCCCTTCATTTCCAATCAAAAAGGAAACCAAGACTCAGGTCCACCACATAAACCCCAGGGGTTCCGGCCCCCATCCAGAGGCTGCCCATCAGGCTGCCCCTACCCAGGGTGACCTCACACGGGGCATGATGTGTTATGGCTGGATCGGTGCGTTGAGGCTGACGGAAGGTGTGCTGGTGTTTCGATACTTTTCCACGTTGGGTTTAAGGGAAACCTATTTCTGAATTTCAGCTGAGACAACAGATAATTTTGGGAGAGACTGCAAAAACGATCCATGGCTTCCCTAAATTCCCCTAGGATTCTGCTGTATGGTGAGTGCCCACATGGATTTCATGAGGTTTCTAAGCACTCCATCCTACATTCTCACTCTGATCGTGGCTCTAAAAGTCAAATATCTTTTCTATGTTTGTTGAGTGGATTCTACAAAGAGAGAGAGAAGAGAGACAGACAGACATTCATCAGTCTTTCAGGAAGAAGATGCCAAGCTAAAGGTTCTGGAGGGAGGGACCAGGAATCCTGGGTCTTGTCACCATCCATGTTCTTGGTTCTGATACACCCTGGGTGGGGGCTTCCTAGCAGGGGATCTGGTTCACGGATGACAGGCAGCTGCCCTGATCAGCTCAGGGCAGGGAGTGGGCAGCAAGGATACCGGTCCAACTTAGGGACACTATCTCTGTCTACCCTGATCTCGCTGCAGAAGCAGAGACTACCTTCTGCTTGAACACTGAAATCCTAAAAGCAGGGCTGATACAGCCAGTGAGTCACACTGAGAGACCACGGGGATTGGTGGATGCTGGAAGGCCAAGGGGACACACAGACCAAGGGTTTCACCTTGCCCAGAGCCAAAGGCTGTGGCCAGTGGTCCCGACTGCAGCTGGGAAGAGCAGATAAAACATTCCAGAAGGATGGTCTGTCCACGTTCGCATCTAAGTGAATCTCCTTTTTTATCTGCTGGCTTTGAGATGGGCAGAATAGCAGCGAGGGGATAAATTCCTACTGGTGCCTCCCGACCAGAAAGGCTCAATGGGGACCTGGCCCAGCTCACCTGCTCCCTCAGCATTGGTGAGGGATCTAGGAGGATTGGGGTTTATCATTTCACTTACTTACTGAGGCCGATTAACTGTGCGTGGGGCACTCTCTTGGAAATGGGTTTATGCCGGGGGCACAAAGGAATTAAGGGTTCACACTCTCAGGGAAGAAAGAAACCTTGACCGCAGCCCTGCTCAAGGTTCCAGGCGCGGGGAGGGAGATGGTCATCCAGGTAGGAATCTGGTCCGTGAAGCCCAACAGTCCTGGGCTGAAGGCCAGCTCAGCTGCTCGCTTCCAGGGCCAGCAACACAACCTTCATGCATCTCCCCTCTGTGGGCCTCAGTGTCATCATCTGTAAGTTGCAAAGGACAGAAGGTGCCTGGTAGGGTTTCAGAAAGAACAGGGGTGATGGATGCGATGTCTCCAGCACACGGCAGGAGCTCAGTGTGACGGGGCTGCTGCATAGGCTGAGTGATGCTCCCCCAAAAGGCATGCCCGCCTCCCAACACGCTGAACCTGAGCACGTGACTGTATCTGGAAAAGGGGTCCTTGCAGACGTGACACGTTAAAGACCTGGAGATGAGGTCACCCTGGACTAGCTGGGTGGACCCTAAATACAGTGACAAGTATCCTCGTAAGAGAAAGGCAGCAGGAGATCTGGGGTGAGGAGAAGGCCATGTGGCGATGGAGGGATATGACCACCAGCCCAGGAATGCGCGGGACCACTCAGAGCTGGAAGGGGCAGGAAGGACCTCCCTTAGAGCCTCGGCGGGGAGCACGGCCCTGTGCACACCTCGATTTCAGACCTCTGGCCTCTAGCACTGGGAACGGATATATTTCTGTGGTTCTGAGCTCCCTAGTCTGTGGTTATAGCAGCCCCAGGACGCTCACACAGGTGTGACCACTTGATAAGGGGGCACTGAATGGAAGAGACCCTCCCTACCAAGAGTTTTAAGGAGGAAGTAAACGTGAGGCTGAACTGTTTCATCGCTTCAGCAACTATCAACCGTCAGCTACCTGACACATGCTTTTGGGGTAAAGACCCCAGAGGTGCAGAAAAGGTCCTGAGATCCAGGCTACAGTTTGGGTTTCCCTGGGAAAACAGGAGGCGATCCCTAAAGGGAGGGTTCTATCAAACATGGTGTGTGTTTCGATGGCTGCCTGGGTCCCTGTGTCTGTCACCTGACCCTTCCTGCCATCTCCAGCCTGGCAGAAGTTGCAATAACCAAACAAACAGACCTTCAGCCCTGTAGCCTCAGGTTGACCAGATGGCTGATGGCGGGCCACCCACAGCACCAGCCCCTGCAGTGGGGGGAATGCTGGGGTTGGGGGGGCAAGGGGAGGCCCCACAGTGCACGTTAAGAAGGCACCAGGGTGCGGTCTTCATCCCGCCTGTCCATCCCCTGCCTGGGGAGGGGGCTGCAGCCCCAGAGTTCCTGGTCTCGGGAAGGAGCGCCTGCCAGCAGCATCTTGAAGACGGAGATGCCGCGTCTGGTGACTTGTCAGCATTATTAGTTAGGATCGTGGCTGCCACCAAGCTCCCACAAATTGTTAGCAGCTTGAAAACCATGTGCAAATAAACCCCAGCAGCGAGGCATTAAAAGATCCCCTAAATAAGCGTCTTCACGCAAGGCAGTGAGGTGGGAGCTCGTTTATACCCTTTTCTGCTCGACACTTGTTCCATCAAAGGAAGCCTCATGCAGCCTGTGGAGGGGCTGTGCAGGCAGCACTTAGAATGCAAAGATCTGCTGATGTTTCCTACGGAATTAGACAAATGGAACCACTCTTTCATTTTATGATTGAATTGGGTAATGTATTGATGGTACGGGAAGAATCAAGGTTATGTCCTTGTTTTTCATGATTTATGGGCTGCGAGCATTTCACAGCTCCTTCTTCTGGACACAACCACGCTAACACGGGCCTTCGGAACCCAGGAAGATGGGCTGTCACACAGACGTGGGACGGCGGTGGACAGGCTCTCGGTCACTACCACACGCTGCAGAGAAGGCCCGCTAAGAGGGGACACTCCGGCGGCAGGAGGCTGGCCTGGTCATTCTGCCTTCAACAGAATGTTGAAGACAATTGCCGGGGACCAGGTCTGAGTCCAAGGCCACCAAGGAGCCCTGCTCTCCCAGGGAAGAACCTGGCTGGCTCTCCAGGGGCAGGTGAGCTCACGAGATTGTCTGATCCCACCTCTGTTCAACCGTTGTACCTGCTTTGCCTTTACTAGCTGCCCTTAGACAAGTTGACATCCCTGTGCCTCAGCCTTCCCATCTGTGAAATGGAGAGATGCCTATCTCCGATGGTTACGACGCAGCTCTATTTGGAAGCAAGTGATGAGCCCCAGGTGCCTGCAAAACCTTCTCATCCCAGGATTCTACCCAGGAAAGGCAATGTATCTGGAATGTCTAAGAAGCAGGAGGGAAAGAACTTCCTGAAATCAGGACATACAGGGCATTTGTTCACGTTGCT